>NC_134484.1:386841124-387033624 GCF_040206685.1 Ascaphus truei | reverse complement strand
TATTTTTATGTTTTTAAGTTAGTGTGTCTTGTTGTTAAATCAATAAAATCTTGTTCATTTTTTCTGAATTGGCGGAGCATCTGTTTCTTTTTAACAATCTTTATCTTATAGATTAGTTTAGGTGTAATTTAGAGTGCTACTAAGGGGATTGTCTTTGTTCTTTTCATCTGTGTGTCTTATATAATTTTCACTATCCCCTAGCACCATCAGGTCCTATTTAATTTATATACTGACTTTATTTGGGGTATATATTTTATTTTACCCTTATAGTTAGTTTTATTAAAGGGCTTGAGTTAACCTTATATATTATGTGTTGAGCAACTTCTCCTTTTGTGTGTTCTATATATATATATATATATATATATATATATATATATATATATATATATATATATATAGCTCAACCCCGTTATAGCGCGATCCACTATAACGCGGTTTGGGCATGGACCCCGAATTTAAAAAAAAATTACATTTTTTTTGCACACAGCACACTGCATACACTGCATACACTGCACACACACAGCACACTGCATACACTCACTGCACACACACAACACACTGCATACACACTGCACACACTCACAGCACACAGCATATACTCACTGCACACTGCACACACTCACAGCACACTGCACATTGCATACACTCACAGGACACTGCACAAACTCACACACTCACACACTCAATGCACACACACACTCACTGCACACACTCACAGGACACTGCACACACACACTGCACACACTCACAGGACACTGCACACACACACACTCACAGCACACTGCACACACTCACTGCATACACTCACAGGACACTGCACACACTCAGTGCACACTGCACACACTCAGTGCACACTGCACACACTCACAGCACACTGCACAGCACACACACTCCTCCCCCCCCCCCATATCTGGTGTCAGCTGCTATCTCCTAAATCACTCTTGCACACAGAAGGATAGAATGTCTGTGGTGTAGAGCAGGAGAAGCTATCAGGAACAAGAGAACACACACACACACACAGAGACACACACAGACAGACACACACACACACACACACACACACAGACAGACACACACACACACACACAGAGACAGAGACACACACACCTCTCTACCTAGACAGGGGAGGCTCCCCTGGCGTCCCTGAAAAGTTTGCCAGTGAGAGCAGGAGAAGCTGCTGTGCGGGTGATCAGTGGCCAGGGACATGGGAGTCAAATTGGCATGGAGAGGAGGCTGCAGCCCTGAGCCTCGCACTCTCCTAGCACTGCCTGCAGCTCTCTGACTGCTGGAGACACGGGAGGAGGGAGGAGGTGTAGCACAGTGCAGCACAGTGTGATCCCAGCTCTCCCCCCTCTGTAGACAAGGAACCCCGGGCACGGCGGCCATTTGTAAAAAATGTTACATTTATTTATTTTATTTAATTAGCGCGACCCTGTTTGTAGCGCGGTCGGATCAGGTAGCCCCCGAGGACCGCGCTATAACGGGGTTGAGCTATATATATATATATATATATATGTATATATGTATGTGACAGAAAATATAGACAGCGCCCTTCACACACTACACCTAAATTGCTGCAGCCCTGATAGATGTGGCAAGAAATATATATATATATATATATATATATATATATATATATATATATATACATATATATATATATATACATATATACATATATATATATACATATATATATATACATATATATATACACATATACATATATATATACACATATACATATATATATACACATATACATATATATATACACATATATATATATATACACACATATATATATATATACACATATATATATATATATATATATATATATATATATATATATATATATATATATATATATATATATATATATACACACATATATACAGTCATGTGAAAAAGAAAGTACAACTTCTTTGAATTCCATGGTTTTACATATCAGGACATAATAACAATCATCTGTTCCTTAGCAGGTCTAAAAATTAGGCAAATACAACCTCAGATGAACAACAACACATGACATATTATTACAACGTGTCATGATTTATTTAACACAAATAAAGCCAACATGGAGAAGCTATGTGTGAAAAACTAAGTACACCCTTACTGCTTCCATAGGAATTAAGATGCTAAGTAGCAGACAGGTGCTGCTAATCAAATGCCCTTGATTAATTGATCATCAGCAAGTGTGACCACCACTATGAAAGCCGAAGTTTTAGCAGTTTGCTGGTCTGGAGCATTCAGGTGTCTGTTAACACAATGCCAAGGAGGAAAGACATCAGCAATGATCTCAGTGAAGCAATTGTTGCTGCCCATCAATCTGGGAAGGGTTATAAGGCCATTTCCAAACAATTTAAAGTCCATCATTCTACAGTGAGAAAGATTATTCAAAAGTGGAAACCATTCAAGACAATTGCCAATCTTTCCAGGAGTGGACGTCACAGCAAATTCAACCCAAGGTCAGACCGTGCAATGCTCAGAGAAATTGCAAAAAACCCAAGAGTTACATCTCAGACTCTACAGGCCTCAGTTAGCATGTTAAATGTTAACGTTCATGACAGTACAATTAGAAAAAGACTGAACAAGTATAGTTTGTTTGGAAGGGTTGCCAGGAGAAAGCCTCTTCTCTCTAAAAAGAACATGTCAGCATGGCTTAGGTCTGCAAAGTTGCATCTGAACAAACCACAAGACTTCTGGAACAATGTCCTTTGGACAGACGAGACCAAAGTGGAGATGTTTGGCCATAATGCACAGCACCACGTTTGGTGAAAACCAAACACAGCATATCAGCACAAACACCTTATACCAACTGTCAAGCACAGTGGTGGAGGGGTGATGATTTAGGCTTGTTTTGCAGCCACAGGACCTGGGAACCTTGCAGTCATTGAGTCGACCATGAACTCCTCTGTATACCAAAGTATTCTAGAGTAAAATGTGAGGCCATCTGTCCGACAGCTAAAGCTTGACTGAAATTAGGTCATGCAACAGGACAATGATCCCAAGCACACCAACAAATCTACAACAGAATGGCTGAAAAAAAAAGAATCAAGGTGTTGCATTGGCACAGTCAAAGTCCAGACCTCAACCCGATTGAAATGCTGTGGCTGGACCTTAATAGAGCTGTGCATAAACAAATGCCCACAAACCTCAATGAACTCAAGCAACGTTGTAAAGAAGAGTGGGCCAAAATTCCTCCACAACGATGTGAGAGACTGATAAAGTCATACAGAAAATGATTACTTCAAGTTATTGCTGCTAAAGGTGGTTCTACAAGCTATTGAATCATAAGGTGTACTTAGTTTTTCACACATGGCTTCTCCATTTTGGCTTTATTTTTGTTAAATAAATCATGACACGGTGTAATATGTCATCTGTTGTTGTTCATCTGAGGTTGTATTTACCTAATTTTAAGACCTGCTAAGGAACAGATGATTGTTATTATGTCCTGATATGTAAAACCATGGAATTCAAAGAGGGTGTACATGACTGTATATACACACACACACATCTTTCTACTGGGCACAAATATTTGCATTGCAAGTTCTCACAATAATCTGAAGGTGGCAATTTCCTTTGTTGTTGGTTGTTTCCATGGTAGATTCTTCCACTTCATTGTCTGTGCGACTTGATGATGGGGCATATACTTGGATGATTTGAAGCTTTTATCCCTTTGTGAACGGAATGATGATTCTGGCTGCTCTTTGAAATGAGCTTTTATACTCAACTATGTCATTTTTCCATTTCTTGTTAATGACGAAATCTACTTGACTCATTTTTTCATTTTCTGTATCTCTGAAATAGTGTCCACGTTTCAGCTCAATGGAGGCCTTCATCTATTCTTCCTATTTCACAAAGGCCAACAATATCACTTTACATTTTCCAAGCTTTTCGTACAGGTCTTGAAGTGCTGATTCACTAGAGAGAGTTCTGCAGTTGTGGTAGCCAGGTGGTCAGTGTCCAATTTGGCAGCCGCCCCCTATTTACATATGTGTAAATAGCTAGGGATTTCATTCATATTTATCCATTTAGTATTTTATTTATATTGGTTTTGGTTTAAGCGCTACCTTATCTTTTTTCATTTTCTTTTTCAGTTGTGGTAGCCAGACTAAGATTTGAAAGACAGCTGGTGTTAAACCTCTGGGGATTCTTAGCACCATCGGCCTTCTTCCTGAACACTTTCATGTCTATGCAAAATCCAGCCTTTGGTGAATGAGGGCCATTGCTTTTTGGCATCTTTTACATTTGGGAGTTGAGGGCTTACTTTCTATGCTAGCCTCAACTGCATGTCAGCAAGTACCTTTCCACTTTAGCCGGATATAACTGAAAATGTAATAACATTTTACTGTGATATGATAATAAAAAAAAAGATTACTGCAGAAAACAAAAGTTTTAAAAAGATGAAGCAGAGAGTTATTATTGGGAAAAAGCAAATAATCACACTCAAATAAAACAATGGATCAACAAAAAGTCTGTGCACTTATCATAAAGAGAGGTGAGGATTTGTAGAAGAAATTGTACAAGACGATAGATAACACAAGGCATAATCAAGCAGAGGAATATTGGGAAGAAACCACAAATTGTGTCCCATGCATCCTACCAGAAGAAGTGGCAAAGGCAATAAAATCCACAGAGAATGGAAAGAACCCCGGGGAAGATGGAACTACAACAAATAACATCTTGAAATAAGCTGGTGAAGAAATAGAGAAAATTGTGGCAAAACTCTTTACATGTTACTTAAAGAATAGGAAAATTCCAGAACAATGGAGAAATATCATAGTTATCTTCATTCAAAAATAAAGGAGACAAAGAAGATTTCAAGAACTATAGACAAAATCATTCTACTTTCAATCACATACAAAAAATGTTACAAAGATACTCAATAAATCGTCCGCAACAGACCCTGGACTTTGCCCAGCCTAGTGAGCAAGCACTATTTCAGAGTGGATATAACATAATGGACTACATCCAAGTTATACAAGAAGAGATTTCATGAAGTAATGAATTAGATCAACCATTTGTATGATTCATAAATTACAAAAAAGCATTTGATTCCATCTACACCATGTTAATGTATTAAAAAGTAAAAAAGTTGAAGAAATGCACATTGCTATTACAGTATAAGGAACATTTAAAGCTGCAGTTCAAGCTGTCGTTTAAAAAATAAATTCATTCAATATGGGCATTAATACAATCTACACACTGACAAGTGATTTTCTAAGTTGCTGATCGATCCGTTCTCCTGATCGCTGAAATTTGGCTGGGGGTTCACTAAATAATCTTGGGTAATCTTCTGATGCACCGACAGCCAAAGTTCTGTGAGGAAGATCATGTGACCAGGCAGGCACTAGATTCAATTGGTTCACTGCTAGAGCAGGCAAGGCTCAAAAAGGTGATGCTGTTTCAGAAGGGGAAGGGGGTTTGACTTTATATATGGTTGCTATAGGAACAAATTGCCTGTTACATTAGAATACATTAAAAAGGCCTTTAAAATTGTTTGTTTTTTAAAATGCTACAAGAATTTTCTCATAGTACAGAACTGATTTATTTAAAAAAAATACACATGTAGGATATTGCTTGAACGGCTGCTTAAAGAGAATGCTGAATTAACTATTAGACTATATGAAGATACAAGCACAATAAGGATTTCCAGCGGTGTGTGGCAGGGGGACACAATGTCATCAAAGCGTTTCACAGCAATACTTGAAGAATTGTTCAGGACACTAAATAGGGAAGAGCAGGGAAGAGCAGGCAAGATGGCCGCTTAAGTGAAGAGCTCCTTTAATCCAGGGCGAAATAGAAGCAGAAAAAACACATTGTGCAACTTGGATCTGCGGCGAAACCACCGACAGCAGCAGCAGACAACCCGAGATGAGATGAAACCACGACCAGAGAAGAGGCAGGCAGCACAAGTCTCGCAATTCTTCTTAAGAAGTACTCAGCGGAAGCACACAGGACTACATGATGGAAGCGGCACGAGATCACCCTCTGAGTCAAAGGCGGAACTAGGAACAGCAGGAGGAATTGATAACAGTGCCAGACGACTACCAAAAGTGATCTAGATAACCTATTAAAATGTACGGTACAGAAAATGCAAATAGAAATGACCAAGGTAGTGTCTGAACCAAAACGAGATTTGCATTGACTGGGAGACAGAACGGACTGTCTGGAAGGAGTAGCAGACGAACTGCTCTCAGCCCAAAATGTCACCGACCATGAACTGGTAGCTTTAAAAGCACAATAAACACCTTGACAGAAGCATTGGAAGATACAGAAAATTGTGCCAGACGAAACAATCTGAGATTAAGGAATATTCCAAAGACTACTGCCAGAGGCACTAGAGGAATTTGCGAAAGGACTGTCCCAAACCATGCTCTCGGATATTACAGAAGAGAAACTGCTAATAGACAGGGTGCACAGAGCTTTAGGAGCTAAACAATCTGAACCTAATAAGATGAGATATGTCATACTGCAGGTTCATTATTATACAGTGAAAGCCATCATGCAAGACTCCAGGTCAAAACCATGGATAGAATTCAAAGGTCATCAGATCCAAATATTCAGTGATCTCGCCCCCTCCACTCTGCTCAAAAGAAAGGAACTGCAAGCAGTCACAAAGAATCTGAGAGACCACCAAATTAAATATAAGTGGGGCTTCCCATTCAAGCTTGTAATTTGGCATAACGGATCAACATTAGCGGGGAAGACTCCAGAGGAAAAAGAAAGAGCACTAATTAAACTGGGACTAATACAAAGAACTAAATCATATGCACCAACTGGGTCACCTAACAGACCTGCACATCCGTCCATCTGTACGCAGACGAAGTCGCAGAGAGGAAACAAAAACAAAGATCAAGAAGATCAAGCTGGAATTCAAAAATCATTTGGTGAATGACCACTAACATAACCAAAGGTTTTGTCAAAAAGAAGAATTTATACAAAGACTGTGGGAAAAGACTATACAATTGGTCCAACAGAGGATCTTAAACACCACTCCCACACGGGAGTCGAGGGAGGCTCTTTGGCCTTCGTGTGGAGCGACATCGGAAATTTCTTTTAGACTCCTCCCCCTGAAGAAGCGTGGTGTACACGCGAAACGTACGTCGGGATACATAGGACGTCACGCACGTGACGTCATCCGAAGTGGCGACATCCTCCGACTCCGGCAGCAGTCAGGCTTGTATCAGCGGCAGCAGTTTTCTTCACTTACGACCCGCCGTGGTCTCTCCCTGCCACACATACACTACAGTATTGTGATAATAATCAATGTGCAAGCGGTCTACGTTTTGACTACTATAAATGCAAAACATACAGGACACCTGCAAGCTCATATTGAACCCCCAAAATAACCACAACATATATATATATATAAGCATATAGGTGTCACAGAGGAGTGCTACTGAGCATGGCGATATATATTTAAAACCAGAGACAGAACATGAAACACAGACAGAGCTCAGTGCACATCCAGTGAAACCTATACACGGTACAGTGCCTAAATATATATGTATAGATATCTATTAAATAAAATGGTCTTTTAGTTTAACTACCAGGTTATTAAGAATTTATATTAGTGTTAGGGACCCTTGAGATGTGGTCTGCCGTGTAGTGGCTCAGGGGCTCACAACACTTTGGCCAAAATGTTAAACTAAAAGACCAGTCTCTGGTTTACTATATATGCAAATAAGTGTTCCAACATAGACTTTAATGCGGATAATATGCTGTTTGCATAGATTGAGAGGCACTTCACTGCTGTGGCAGGCTGTGGCAGGCTGTTATGTACACTGACATGAACTATTGTGTATGGGGATTTTTAACGTTGCATATATGTTTTTAATCTTTATTTGAAATTAAAAAAACGTTATTATTTTGGTCATTCCGGTTCTTCTGGGTCAATAGACCGACTCACAGTAATTTACAGTTGGGCCATTGTTGTCCGTCCATTATTATCCAGCATGGAGTGCTAAAAAATAGGGGGAACTTTTCTGATCCTTCTTGGATCAACTCTGAAAAAATAATCATATTACTCCCCCAAGCACCTGCTTGTATGTTTACTTATTCTGTTCTGATTTATATGGTGTAAGCGGTCTCATACATCTAAATGTTATTAGGACTACTACCGCTAATGTCTCTTATCTCCTCCCTCCCCCCCCATATATTGTCTATTATTAAATATTATTTCTACTATTATTATTATTTATGTAGTGTACAGTCAATTTAATTATGTTGAGGGTTTTTTTTTGTCCTACACCCATACCTTCTTTTCTGTTCTGTACCCACCCTGATTATAACTGAGAAACAAATAAAAATAGTTTGAAAAAAAAACAAACAAAAAAACAACAGTGATTTCTTGAGTCACCAACTATTTGCAGACAACATGGTTATTTTTGCCACACGTCCAAAAGACCTATAGCAACACGTTGGAGAACTCAACAAAGGTGGGCCTCCATATGAATCTCAGCAAAACCAAGTAATGTTCAACAAATATGTCAACTCTAAAAAGATTGAAATAGAACGAATTTGAAAACGGTCTACATTTTCCATTAAGTATCAATGGATGGAAACAATTAAAATCAATAGGACTATGAAGATGAGATAGAGAGCATTTGGAAGAAACAAGCCAATCTTTCAAGAAGACATTCCACTTTGCGTCAAGAGGGAAGTGTTTAACCAGTGTATTCTGCCTGTGCTTATGTATGGATGTAAAACCTGCCCCTAAATTCAGAAGCTTGAAAAACTGAAAGTATAGAGCGAGGTTTACTAGGTATCACCCAAAGAGACAGGAAAAAGAATAGGTTCAGAAGCAACAAAAATTGTGACACAATCACATGGGTAAAGAAATTAAAATGGCAGTGGGCCAGTCTCGTCCCCCACTCGAGGATGGGAACTGGGAGTACTCGGGAGATAGGCTGCACTATTCTAACCTTTAAGTGCCCACTTGTTCCAGAGATACTTACCAGTAAAGTTAGCTTAGTTTTAAATCTCCCTCTAAGGAAAACAAAATGGCCACCAAATGTCTGTGGTCCCTCATGATATTACAGCTTTCTATTGGACAACCACTTAACAACCCTTAAATAAAACAAGGAAGTAATGCCAGTAACTCCCTTTGTAAGAATCTAAGGAAATGGGGTTGAGGGACTTACCAGAGTTAATAATAGTGTGGTTCAGCTCTGGAGGACTCTCCAGATCCTAACCTAAATAAAAATAAAAATATCAAATTGGGGGAAAATGGCAGGATTGTTGCTTTAAGTAAAGTGAAGGAAAATGGGCCGACTAAATGGGCCAAGTGGTTCTCATCAGCATTCAATTTCTAGGTTATAAATTCTGATTATACACCGTGTTCAGGAACAAATGGACTCCTTTTGTTTTTCATCATATCATATATTTCTCACTCGATCTCCATAAAAAAATTGCACAATTGCAGGTCTGTTATGTAAATTAACACTATATAAGAAGCACAATGTAGACAATTAAATTATGTTGACATCCAATTTAGTTAACAAGTACCAGATACACTGCGGTTGGTTCATAGTCCATAAACAATAGCTCGTAAATGGTTTAAACTATTGTAATCCAATCTGAAACACTTAGATTACTATAAAGTTTGAGTTAAAAATATGTATGTTTGTGTGTTCAAAATGTCCTCCTTCTACTGAACCGCACGCCCGAAGATGAGAACGCCACTGTCTGATTGCATAATCTATAACGTGTTGATCAAGCTCCTCCCACTCCTTAACGATACAATGTTTTCCCAAAAAAAAAATTCAGTCCTCCTAGCAACCATCTTTTACCACACACATTTCACATTTCATGTAAGTTTTGGACCGTAATTCTTGCTCTGCCTCAAACACACTATAACATGCTTATCTTCTTCACTAAATACCGTTGTGTAGCTATGCACTTGATGAGGTCATCAGGCCATCCCCATTGCCAAAGAATATTTACTAAATTACCAATAATTCTTAAATGTAACAATCTACTGTGACAGATCTATAATTGCTTACATTTTCTTGACGTTTCTGCAAGATATGAGGGAAAGCAGTGTACATGCATAAATGACATGAACATACATACTTCTTTTGGAAAAATCTCACAATTAAGAGAAAATGAAATCACCTCTGGTTTACAGGTTTCCGGTCCATACATCAGTATGCGCTACCTCTGTCTTTGCTCCCCCATGCCCACGCTCCCCTCCCTTACCTGCTCTCGGGCTCCACGCGTCATATGACATCACGTGACGCGTCGCCATTTGACGCCGCATTGTCATGGTGACGCGTCACTGAAGAGCTGGCAGAGAGCAGGGAAGGGAAGTTGCAGAGACTTCACGCCTCCCCTGGCATTTAATTTACATGCCTGGGGGAGGAACGCGGGGGCTCTGCAAACGCCGCGTCACTCCTAGAAAATCCCATGCCCCCCAGTTTGTGCACCCCTGCATTAGGCTATAAATGTCCGTCATTTTCAAAAACAATGTGCCTAATTTACCACTGTTTTGTAAATGTGGTACGTCTAAAATAGAAATCAAACTATTGTTACTGATATCACACCAAGTGTGACCTCTACTGATCTGCCTTCCAAAACAAACTCTGACATAACTTTCATTTATGAAATGCATGCTTTTTCTGAATACTTTGGGAGGTTTTCTTCAAATTTAAGCTTCAAGCAATATTTAAAAAATATGCTTAAATTGCACCTTTATTACAAAGAACATGCGCTCCCTAGGGTGCACCAAATAAATGATACACTACAATTACAATCATTTTCTATAAAACAATGTGACTCATTCTTTGAAAAGTTCTCAATTATCTCCAATTCCATTGAAGCTGCCAGCAGACATCAGGTTTGGAGCATTATTAAAGTAACATCAAAAAAAATTAATTGGTACCGTACTTGGTGGAAAATATGAATATGTTATGAAATTTTAGCTCGATGGATATTAAACTTGAATATTAATTATTACAATTGTGTCTTTCTTTCTAAGTAAGATGTTTTGCTTTTACAACAGAATTTAAAAAATATGTTTCAATGTGATATTCTCGATTTTCAACTGATCCGGTGATGTTTTCATTTTCTCGGTCTAAAACTATTTTTAATTTCTTGCCGTATTTTTTTAATATACAGTAACTGTGACAGTTACTCAACTACTGTAACTGGAGATACGCGGGGTTCTATAATTGCACCAGATGTATCTATATTAAAAATATATATTTTTATAAATTTTTAAAAAATCGTGTCCTGTGAGGGAGTGAAACGTGCGGCAGGATCCAGCAGTACACCGCAATACTCTGATTATATGGTGGTAAAAGGGGGTGCATACAATGATCATTGAAGAAATACTCTTCCTTTTCACAACCGCAGGGAGTCGGCAAACAAGAAAAGTGGAGTAGATCTTGTCAAATACCATTTTGCATGGACATACTTTTTAGTCGCTCGACTGCCAGGGGGAGACATTGTTATTTGGACAGACAATTATTGCAGGCATCAGAAAGGAAGCCTACACATTTCCAAAAACAGAAGTGACAATTTTTGGAAAAGGGGAAGCAGAACAGTCATACAACACAGAGGATTCATTTGTGGGACACTTACTAGTGACATACATTGCCAACTGATCTTTGAGTGTCAGATGGACAAGCGATACTATTTGCTCACTTTCCATTGTGTTAAACATATATGTCATAATATCTACATTAGGGTGTCTACGTTATCAAGTTAAAAGTGGCACAACGCTGGGACATTTAAAAAAAATGGCTCTAGGTGTATCAAAGAAAAAAATCCTATTCCTTTCAATTGGATATTTTACTTTGATGCATGTCGTAGGGTGCAGATTATTTGCCCCAGAACTGCACCACTTTTACTTTAACACACAGATCCCGAGCAGTTCAGCAAAGGTTGCACACCAGACTTATAAGAGGCATTTTCAGTGAAGCATTCTACCGCAGACATTGAAAAGCCGAGCAAGAAGAGAAGCTTTGCAGATACATTTGTACTAAAAACTCTGATATTGGTACAGTAGGTTGATTACTATGTTGTATTACATCCTGCTGAAAGGGCACACAATATTGTTATTTAAATCAGGTGCTAAGAAATAAAAAAATAAAAAACCATTGGCTAAATAGGCATACAGTATAGATAGCTGTACTATATAAACTCCTTTCCCTCATAATTCTGAATCTTTGGAGAGAAAAAAAATTGTAACCTCAGAGTGAGGGAAAACGGAAGTATTTTGTCATAAAATTAAAACAGCAAAATGTTCCAACATGTAATAGTCACGGATCTTTCAAAACATCCACTGTTGAGAACATTTTTAGCAACAACTGTAGTACAGGCCAATACAAGTTGTCGTGTTTTCACATTAAAAATAATTGGGGTCCATTACAAAGCTGTGAAAAATGACTTTTTGCTGTTAACGGGACACTAATATCTTTTATAAACACACATCTTTTAATATCCATGTACTTAGCCTTTTTTAATTTTTTTTCTTTTCTTTACTATTCTGCCTTGTATTCATGAATGAACAGTTTGGGGACAATTGCTAAGGAGACATAGACAAATTATGTGATATGCATACAGTATTTAAGTGGGAAATGTGAAGTATTGTGTGTCCAAAACACCAGATCTCATCTGGCAGAAACTTTTTTGGCCAACACATCGACATTAAGCATCCTAATTTATTTTGAGTTACTTTCCTGTGTTAACCATGATTGTGAATATTAATATGCTTGTTATTTGTCTTCCAATGCATATTAAATGAAGTTTGCACAATAAAAACAAATGTTGCTGTATCCCATATTCTGACATTCACTCTTATTTTCATGAAAATCCGCAATGCTTTTGTTACAGCTTGGATGCCTCCCTCAAAGTCTGTCCGACCCTTCAAAGCAGATGCCCCCACCCCCCTCCTTTTTTCCCTTCCTTATTTTTAACTGTAAAGCATGTGACAATGTATATCTCTACATTCTTACCTAAACTGGAAATTGTTTGGTGCTCCTGTTATAATTCTGTAAAAATCCTGATTGTGTGCCTACCAAAATGGCCGCCTTATAACTGTGTGCTGCAGTCTGGAATGCTGCAGTTGATGTTTAACATTATATTACTAAGTGTAACACATTATTGTTGCAGCTTTCAGAGTAAGATAGTCTTCTGTTTGGAACACAGCAACAGATATGTTTGTGATACTTTGTTGCCAAAAGGCAAAGCTGAAAAAGGTGTGTGTCAGAGCCCGTTTCAAAAGAGGAAGTGGATATGACTTTCTGAGTAATTGCTATTGCAACCAAAGGATGGTCAGTACATTAAAAATGGCATTTGGAGTAAAAAAAGAATAAAGACAGTATTATCTAACACTGCTAAGAACTGATTAACAAAAAACACCTGTGATTTTCACGTTTTGCTGCTTAAAGACTCATGTGGTCCCCTCTGCCACATTTAGGATAGGTGCAGGCATTACTTAACAGGTGTTACATCTTTTTTTTTTTTTTTTTTTTTTTTTTTAAATCAGGGTACCTTCTGTAGCAAATAAGATTAGCCTCATTGGTAGCAGGAATACACTGACAATTGTTTCTCTTTTAGTCTAAACTGAAAACATGTTTACTACTTCACTGAAAAATCCAACTTCTTACCTGGAGGTATGCTTGATAGATGACATCAAACAAAAAAGCTTGTGGCATTTCACTCGCTCTGTGTCTGCCACGTTCCAAGGACTGGTCTAAACATCCGTCTGAGGAGGAAGCAATAACTGTAGATACCAGTGGTCGGACGGCTCCTGCTGCCTGTGGAACAAATTAAATGCTTGGGTTTAGCAGCTTGAAGATTAAAAGCAAGAGAAAAGCCATGTTTATGGATGTGCGGTGCTGTTCTTGACACTGTCCAAAGATGTTTTTTTTTTATTGAAATCTGTAACCTAATTATTTTAAATTCTATTTTTACTTCCAGAGACACACAAGTTTCTGTCCAAAATGACAAGGGATCCAAACTAGGGTAACTGCTGGAAACAGTTGTCCCATTACTAATTTAATTTGAGAGTAGCAAAATAGAAATCCTAATTCCAAAGGATGGTTTCCCTGCACACAACCTGGCAGTGATAGTTTACCAACTCCACCCATCAATATCAAAACCAGTTGCCTAAAAATCATACTTGTTAAAATTACTGACAGGTTGTAAAAGAGAAGTCTTTCACACAGACTGGTCAGGTTTTCGGTGATTTCCTTATTTTTATATAGTCAATAGTTTTTTTAGACAAATTTAATAAGAGTGTTAGGTTTTTATTTTCCTTCCTCTGCATGTAGAGAAGTGTGTCTTAGCTCTCAGGGGGAAATTGAGGCTATATTAAAAACAATGGAAGAGTTACAATATTTTTGGATATTTCTTCTCTCAGCCAAGAAATAAAGAGTTAAAGTCAATGTGGTTCCCGTGTCAATATCCATGTGATCGATCAGCGAAGATTCAGCTCGGGGTTCACTAAATGCATCCTGGGTCCTCATCTGCTGCACTAACAGCCAAAGTTCTGTGAGGAAGATCATGTGACCAGGCAGGCACTAGATTCAATTGGTTCACTGCTAGAGAAGGCAGCGCTCAAAAAGGTGATGCTGTTTCAGAAGGGGAAGGGACTTTGTAAATGGTTGCTATAGGAACAAAAATGCCTGTTACATTAGAATACACTAAAAAAATCTTTAACATTTTTTAATTTTCTCATAGTACAGAACTGATTTATTTAAATTAAAAAAAACACACACATGTAGAATATTGCTTGAACTGCAGCTTTAAGCATAGTAAGTGGCTTTGTGTCTCACCATCTTTTATTGTTTGTTTTAATAGATGCAGCAGTTGATTACTTTTAAGGCAATGTAATTATCTAAGTTGCCGATCAATCAACTTATTAAAAAAAACAAAAAAAACCCCACATATATAGGATTTTGAAGGCAAGTACGAAAATAGCTGTACAACGTTCACAAGTGCCAATATGATGGAAGCAAAAACGTGGAAGCTATAAAAGTAGAAGCATAGCCCCTTCACTGCTACAGGGGGCAGCTAAGCATACACACACACACGTTGTGTGTTATATATATATAACTGCACATTCACTCCTCAGTGTGTTTCTATCCCCAGAGGGGTTAACAATTCTCAAACATAACGAAATAAAGAATAAATCTGAAAGCATCAGTGTAGTTCAGAGAACCATAATGTACTCTTTCCTGAATTAACCTGATTTTTAATTACTCTTTGCAGAACACCAGCATTTGTAATTTTGTGCCAAATTTCCAAATTACTGAAGCTTTGTAGTTAACCTGACTTGGCGAACTACTTCCAAAGTTCTGATTTGTTACAGAGGAAACGATACAGATTCTCTTCAAGAATGTGAAATGGGCTCCAGTCAATAACAAAAAAATTAGAGGCACAGTAATAAAATTAAAATGTCTTGGCAAATATTGCAACTGTATTTTTTGAAGTCTCAAACTTCCAATTACGGAGTTCTGCAATGCAAGACCCAAGTGAAGTTTCTCTGACGTGATGGTACAGGCATACTTATTACCATGGGTAAATGTACTAAACAAACCATATGTTCATTTATTCTTACACTGTTATTCTATCGCCTCATCTGGTCTGAAATATATTTTCTTCAAAACACATGTGGCAATATTTCGTATGCAAGAACATGAAACATAGTGCAGACATTAACTACGGAAAGAAATGGTCACAAGTCATGGAGATGATTTCTCAGTTAATTTTGGTTTGTAAAGAACAAGTATGTCAGTTTCTGCCCGATAAAACTAACACTGACAACAAAACAGCCTATGCATTGAAGATCATTTGCATTTGGGAGTAAGGAATTTAACAAAAGAAAAACATCTAAAAGAAATAAATCACTTCAGAATGGCTTTGCCGCAAGCAAAATTTGGGAATGTTGGGAAGATATGGGTTTACGTAGTGGGAGAGACAGGTACAGTGCAAAGGCTATCCGTAAGCTTTGCAGAGAATCACATGTTAAATCCTCAGAATGGTTTATTTATTTTTTTACCCCATAATGAAATCATTTACAAAGCAGGGTATTGTTATTTCTGAGAAACACGTTTCACTGCTTTAGTTAAGGGGCATTGAAATACCAGTGGTCAGTTATAGAAAAAAATGGCAAGCATGGTATTCTTTCCTCCCAAAGTGGAACACACCACCAATCTTTGTAGAGCATGGGGCAAAGAGAACATTTCACAGATCACTGGTCATTCTCTTACTAAAGTGGTTAAGATCCTCACGTTATAACTCATATCAAATCTACTAATCCACCGTCTACTCTCTTGGGAAATATAAAATCCAGGGACAATATGGTCCACTCACAGTAGTTTACCGAATTTCACCTGCGTATTTGAACCCCTATACACTATGTGATCTGAGGCTTTTCTCATTTCTCAAGTACAAGTGGCCCTTGTATCCATCGTTTCATTTTCCGACTAATGGATTATCCGATGCGCCATAATGCATTTTGCGGAACGGATTAACCAATGCCGGAACAGATTATCTGACGCCGGAACAGATTATCGGACGGTCGCGGCCACGGATTAACATTGGATTCGTCCTTACCCTTCGATGCTTCCTTGAACGTATCCCAAGTGTTTTGTAATTCTTTTATAACATGCGTCCATCACTCCTGCTGGACTGTTCCATACATCTATCTACCTGAACTTTCAATTAATAATTACATTCTCATTGTACATTTTGTAACCACTGTCATGATTCATGGGGACTTGTTTTTGGGCAGCTTAACTTAGATTCTGCAAGTCTTCATTGTACATCCCTGCCCAACCTCTCTTTAATGATACAGGTTTAATTCATTCCTATTTTCTCCTTTGCAACGTGGTCCATTTTTCTGTCAATGCCTGGGCCCAATGCCTCTCAAACATTCTCTTGGCAGATGCAGCATAAAAGAGAGGTGCCGCAGATGACGGAGAAGCTGCCTGACATTTTCAGGAGGAAGACAGAACTACAGCAAATGTGTTCACCATATGCTAGGACTAGGTTTTGCAACTTTCAGTGGAGAAAATTAAATACATTTGTAACATGTTTGTGGTTCTTAAATGTCACAACATTATTGGATAAAAACATGATAAAAATCCCAACTGTTTATAAACAGTTTAAACACTGGAATGTACCATCCTCCCAGGTTAACCATGGGGATTTCAGGTTATCTATTAATCTGGGGTAGGCATGGAAATTCCTTTCCTAACCAAAGATAATTGAAGCTTGCATTCCATTAAAGAACCTTTAATAGTATCTTTCGTTAAAATCTTATTTCCTCTTATTATTTAGCATGAAAATATTTTTTTTTTTTAAATGGCTATGCCAATTTGTTTATTTTCCCTATTCTTATTAAAGGACCGATAATAATAAGTGTATTTTGGGTGTCAAACTAAACTACCTCTACATACCACATTAGAACTGCGTATCACTTCTGCAATGTCCAAGTACACTTTATTTCCTCTCCGTGTAATAAAATAATAAATGTGTGTGATGATTCTTACATTTACAAATACATTCTGCTCCTCAGTAAAATGTGGGAAAGGCATATCAAAACAGTGCAAAACGAAAGTACACATTATACAATCAATAACTTGAATTCACAATATTAAATAATGAGATAATAAGAGCTTCCAATCTTAATTGAAGAAACATAAAATGTAAACTTAAGTTATAAATCGGACTGGGACAAATTCAGTAAATCCCATAGGATGTCTTGGTCCCCCCAAGACCAATCTCCCCTCCTCCCTTCGCCAGCTGCTGTGAGTTATTGTGGTAAAGGATGGACAGGAATGAGTTTACATACATGTAACTACAGTTCATATGGTAAGGCTGTTTATGGAATGGTGGGCCAGCCAGGGCTGCTAACAGATTTCCCCAGGACTAGAGTTATGCCCCCCCACCCCCCTCATGTCGGCGATATTGCAAGCCACTCCCCTCCACCCCCCCCCCCCCCACCCCAATTTCACACCTTACGAGTCCCCTTCCCCCCCCCCCCTTCCCATATCTTTCTCTCATATACACCGTGATCCAAGGGGATCAAAAAAGATTACCCATATCTGCACTCAGTCATAAAATTCCTAATACAAGGATGTAGACAGATAGTCTTCAAATAATGTTCTTTTTAATTGGTGTTAATACACCTGAGCTATATACAGTATCAGAAATCTATCTGATATGACTGAGAACCAAAAACTATGTGGTCACCACAAAATGTCTAAAAACATTAAAAAAAATAAAATTTTATTAACCAAATAGACTCACTAAGTGCCAATTGTTAAAAATCCCTGTGATGGGATACAAAGGTATATTGAAACAATGTCAACATACAGATAGATATTGGGAAATCATCTGTTTTGTAACAATATCCCTTGAGAGTAATTGTCACAAACAGCTTGGTTTTTATCAAGGTAAGTAGATAAATAATCTTATGAATACAAATGATGTAAATATGGATGTCTCAAATAGTGTAAAATATCCTGTAATAGCGGTGATTAGTAGCATATTCAGTATTCACTGAATTAAAGGAGAGGTACCATTTAGTACTGGGAATGTATCCTTATGTCCCTAGTTGTTACCGAAGGGGGTTAATCATAATAGGGTGTAGTGATTCATTCAGCTATATCAGCATACATCTCTAAGGCTAAGGCCCCGCTGCACGCGCCCGCACGGCCGCCTTGCTTGCCGACGGCGTGTGCAATTCACTGCACCACGATCTGCGGTCTGCAGTGATTTTTTTCCGGCGCTGGGGAGGCATGGCCAAAACGGGCGGAGGGGGGCGGCCATGACTTGAGGGGGCGGGACCATCACACAGTCCTTCAGCCCCTCGCACACACAGGCACACAGGCACACACACACAGGCACTTGCACACACAGGCACACGCACACACAGGCACACGCACACACAGGCACACACAGGCAACCGCACAAATACACACGGGGGGGTGAATCGGAGCACGGGGGAATCGGAAGGGGGATTGGAGCAGAGGGGGGAAATCTGAGCAGTGGGGGGTGATCGGAGCAGAGGAGGGAATCGGATTGGCTGCCTTGCGTGTCATGTGATGCGGCACTTGCCGAAACCACAAGCTCCTTGTAGCTCCGGCTGGCTGACACGTCACAGCATGCAGTCAGCCACTCCGGAAAGAGCCAGCGGGGACATCCAGACCGGAGGCAAGCAGCTGGGGGACCGCGGCCGTGCGCACCGCCAGCCGCAGCGGGACCAAAGCCTAACACAGCAGAGCAGATCCATACAATATGGCAGCAGTGCGCAAAGTGGGGAGAGAGATTTTCTGGGGGGGAGGGGAGTGGGGGCACGGCTGTTACAAAGGCCCCGCGCTTCCTCGAAGGCATTTAAAATAAATGCCGGGGATCGCGCAAGGACTCTGTAACTTTTCACTCTGTAACTTTGCACTTACCTGGAAGTCCAGCGACCTCTCCATGGCAACCGGCGTCAAATGACGCTGTGGGGTCATGTGATGTCACGTTGCAATGGCAATGTGATGTCACATGACCCCGCGGCATCATTTGACACTGAGCTATGCAGGGGGGTGGGGGCACGGCCCGGAGGGGAGAGGAAACAGGGGTGTGCAGGTTGGTAAGTTTGCGCACCCCTGTAATATGGTGTAATTCCAAACTCTTTTTACACCCTAGCTTCTCTCTATATTCAGCAAGTGTAGTGACTGATCAATCAGAAGGTACAATGTAAACCATGAATAATCCCCTGTATTTATTAAAACAGGGGTAAAGTGTAAGTCGCAATACAGTATAGTACTTAGTTATATCAATTGTATATTACTTGCGCATCTATTTTGCACTTGCAGAGAAAACCTATTTAAGCTGTAAGGTGATTACATACATATGCTGTATTGCTGTGCATCTCTGTTTAAGTATCCAGAGTCAGTCTTAGCTACATGTCCCTCATAGAGACAAAGTAACATCTGAACAGAGAATGTATCAGTCATGTTCCCTCTAACAGTACAAAACCACTGCTATACAACCAGTTTGCAGGAGTGTGCTCTCAGGTGCATCTGTACCCACCACCTGGTGCCATCATCATGACGCCAGTTATGACACGACGACTGTTTTGTGCGTCTTGCACACTTCTTCCAAGGGGGGAGGAATGATGACCAGTTCAGGTATCTAAGCTTAAATAACCCTGTTTGAAGGGGTAGGGTAGGGGTGTGTCTAGAAGCTTAATTGTTCAGTCTTGCATTAACCCACTACTTAAAGTCAATACGGTACATAAGTGTTATTAATCCTATATACAGTAGTGTGAAAAAGAAAGTCCACCCTCTTTGAATTCTATGGTTTTACATATCAGGACATAATAACAATCATCTGTTCCTTAGCAGGTCTTACAATTAGGTAAATACAACCTCAGATGAACAACAACACATGACATATTACACCGTGTCATGATTTATTTAACAAAAATAAAGCCAAAATGGAGAAGCCATGTGTGAAAAACTAAGTATACCTTATGATTTCATAGCTTGTAGAACCACCTTTAGCAGCAAAAATTTGAAGTAATTGTTTTCTGTATGACTTTATCAGTCTCTCACATCGTTGTGGAGGAATTTTGGACCACTCTTCTTTACAACGTTGCTTCAGTTCATTGAGGTTTGTGGGCATTTGTTTATGCACAGCTCTCTTAAGGTCCAGCCACAGCATTTCAATTGGGTTGAGGTCTGAACTTTGACTGGGCCACTGCAACACCTTGATGCTTTTCTTTTTCAGCCATTCTGTTGTAGATTTGCTGGTGTGCTTGGCATCATTGTCCTGTTGCATGACCAAATTTCGGCCAAGCTTTAGCTGTCGGACAGATGGCCTCACATTTGACTCTAGAATACTTTGGTATACAGAGGAGTTCATGGTCGACTCAATGGCTGCAAGGTTCCCAGGTCCTGTGGCTGCATTACCCCTCCACCATCGTGCTTGACAGTTGGTATGAGGCGTTTGTGCTGATATGCTGTGTTTGGTTTCGCCAAACGTGGCGCTGTGCATTATGGCCAAACATCTCCACTTTGGACTCGTCTGTCCAAAGGACATTGTTCCAGAAGTCTTCTGGTTTGTTCAGATGCAACTTTGCAAACCTAAGACGTGCTGCCATGTTCTTTTTAGAGAGAAGAGGCTTTCTCCTGGCAACTCTTCCAAACAAACCATACTTGTTCAGCCTTTTTCGAATTTTACTCTCATGAACTTTAACATTTAACATGCTAGCTGAGGCCTGTAGAGTCTGAGATGTAACGCTTGGCTTTTTTTAGTAATTTCTCTGAGCATTGCACGGTCTGACCTTGGGGTAAATTTGCTGGGACGTTCACTCCTGGGAAGATTGACAACGGTCTTGAATGTTTTCCACTTTTGAATAATCTTTCTCACTGTAGAATGATGAACTTTAAATTGTTTGGAAATTGCCTTATAACCCTTCCCAGATTGATGGGCAGCATCAATTGCTTCTCTAAGATAATTGCTGATGTCTTTCCTCCTTGGCATTGTGTTAACACACACCTGAATGCTCCAGACAGCAAACAGCTAAAACTTTGGCTTTTATAGAGGTGATCACACTGCTGATGATCGATTAATCAAGGGCATTTGATTAGCAGCACCTGTCTGCTACTTAGCATCTTAATTCCTATGGAAGCAGTACGGGTGTACTTAGTTATTCACACATGCTTCTCGATTTTGGCTTTATTTTTGTTAAATAAATCATGACACGGTGTAATATGTCATGTGTTGTTGTTCATCTGAGGTTGCATTTACCCAATTGTAAGACCTGCTAAGGAATTGTTATTATGTCCTGATATGTAAAACCATGGAATTCAAAGAGGATGTACTTTCTTTTTCACACCACTGTGTGTATGTGTATATATATCATATAGTTCTAGCATGCTCATAATCGGATGGTACAATTAGTGAAACCTAACACAAACATGATGAGAACATGCTGAAATTTAACCATAAAAAGGTCCTACCTGTAACTGTTGAAAACCAGTGCAAAAAAGATATAATAATACCCAGCTTCGATAATATGCCAATGAATGCACGGTGTCAGAAAATGCTGGTTCTGTTTTGTTTGTGTGATTAATATTATTTTCCCATAGCACCGCCAAACCTGGGTATTTTTTACAGCTACTTATGTGGCTATAGATGTTTTTCATTTCATAGTGTTGATTGCAGTGTCTGCCTTGTGTGTAAAAAGATATACATATGTACCAGGTTTAGAGAAGGGAGTGGGGCAAGATGACAGGTAGATCAGCTGTTATTGGAGAGAGTGCAGAATCACTAGTTAGGGGAAATAGGCTGGTAGTTTTGGCTGCTCATGTATAGTAAGAAGCAGCAAGATTCTTGCTGAAAGATTTTCTGAAGGATTCTGAATTCAGTACACTGGTATCAGGAAAGGTTTTCGGGAAGAAAGTTTGGAGAGGGGGACAGGGGGAGAGAGGGAGAGACAGAAAAGTTGAAAAAGGTTGGAGTATCTAGGGTGGATGGAAGAGTCCTTTGCAGAGTTGCTTATCCCTTTATAGAGGGACTTGAATAGAGACTTTTCCCCTATGAGGGCCAGACTCAGGGGCGTAGCTGTAGCCCGGGGGCCCACAATCTTGGGGGCCCCGCTCTCCCACTGGTATGCTGCAGACAATGGGAGGACAGACTGGGACATAGTGGTGGCTGGCGGCCGCACAAAGCAGTTGCCGCCAGACGCAGCTCTCCCCTGCTTCAGGTTTCTCTCCCTCACACTCTGTCCAACGCGGGGGCATGCCAGAACGTACTGATGTCGAAAGCTCCGCGTGGGACAGTGTGTGAGGGAGAGAAGCCGGCAGCAGGTGAGAGCTCAGCCCGGCAGCAACTGCTTTGTGCAGCCGCCAGCCAGCCACCACTGGGTCCCGGCCTGAGACCAAGCTAAGTTGGGGTATTTATTATGTATTGGGGAGGGGGGTGTATTTATAATGTATTGGGGAGGGGGGTGTATTATGTATTGGGGAGAGGGGGTGTATTTATGTATTGGGTAGGGGGGTGTATTTTTATTATGTATTGGGGATGGGGTGTATTTTTATTATGTATTGGGTAGGGGGTGTATTTTTATTATGTATTGGGGATGGGGTGTATGTTTTATTATGTATTGGGGAGGGTGGTGTATGTTTTATTATGTATTGATAGGAGGGGGAGAGATGATGAGAAGGGGGAGAGATGATGAGGGATGATTGATGATGAGGAGGAGGGATGGGGAAGAGATGAGAGAGAGAATCAAGGAGAGGATGGGGGGAGGGAGAAAAAAAAATTGCAGTCAGTATTAATATTAAATGGGACCCTGAAATTTTTTTGGCCCTGGGGCTCGCGCATTTCCAGCTACACCACTGGCCAGACTTCTAAAAGGAAGTTGTATTTTGGCTATTATGTCATTTGTATTTCCAAGAGCAACTCCGTGAATTATTACAACAATACTGTATATGTCAGGTGGGCGTGCTCAGTAGACATGGTCAGTGAAAGGCTTTTCTGGCTTAGCCAGATATGGCATTGGCCTTTTGATTGTAGCATATCAACCCTAATAACGTTTAGCTTTTATCAATTTCCTGTTCATAGGTGCCAAACGAGATTGTATCTATGAGCAGCTTTTCAGTCAGTGGCAGTTGATTTTACGATTCCACTATCTAAGAACAAGACAGAGGGACTCTGTAATCACCGGAGTTTTCTGGGTATAGAAAGAAGTATGGTATAGTAATAGGTTTAAATGCTGGCTGAAGACAAACTGGCGAAGCTCCGTAAATTTTTGGCAGAGGTATAAAATGCGAGGATGTAAGAGATGTGTGCAGAAGTTCATATAATGGAGACTGATAAGGGTGAAATTATATCTTGGCTTTTTTGAGCCTGTTTCTTTATTCAGGCAAAACATACAAAAACAACAACATAACAAACCCCTATCCCTTTGTAAGGGCTAACTTACTTCCCCAGACCCTACCTGAAGGACTGGAGGGATATTCCCATTACCAGCCTATCACCCCAAAGTCTCAGGAAGTACCTTAGGCAGGTGGCCCTCCATGCCAGTCTCTGGCAGATTCCTGGGTCATCTGTGTCCAGGAAATATAGGTATCTGGGTGTCTTGATCTCAGCACACCTTTGTGCTCACGACAGTGTCTGTGTGCAGGCTTCTCTGCTTTCCTGTGTCAGCCCAATTGTGAACTCCGGAATGTCTCTCCTGTTTCTCACATCAGGCTTTTCTCAAGAGTCCTAATCAGACAGATTGAGTCTGGTTGATTACATGTGTGCAATTAACCAGCACACTGCTGGATTTAGAGGCAGTTTCTCTCAAACGGTGATAAGTCCCTGTTACAGGGTCATTAGAAACTGTACAGCAGCGAGCATAGTGGGTGGTGGAGAGGTTTACATTGACTACTTCAGTTTACTACTGTTTCTAATTGCTGTTTGTCTGAGGCAGAGATGGATAGGTGGTTGTATGCAATGCAGCCTTTCCAAACTGGGGTCACAATCTGACCATGCAGATATGCCATGTGATTGGGGCTTGAAGCCTGTTTTGCTGTGCAGCAATTGTAATTGCAGTTGCTCATTTTAGATCCTTTACTGCAGAAAATACGGTTCATTTAACTTTAGAAGTACTTCAACGTGAAGAGCAAAGACCATACACCATTACAGCGACATTGGTAGACAAATCTACAGTTACATTCCCACTTTCTTAGATAGGTTGCCAAGTATTATGGTCGATTCAAATGAACCAAGACTTGTTAGGAGTCTTATTGGGTTGCACTGCTTAGTAGAGCATGGGCCTTTATCTATTTTTCAATGCAACTGCAAATAACTTCTCTTATTGTTGGTCCATCCATGCATTCAGAGTAGGTCCAGGATGGTATGTAAATCAGTTCAAATACTTTAGGAAATAATAGCATCCGTATTAAACTCTTCAGCAAGTTTACATTTTCTCATGTAGTCATAAAACGATTCAAAATAATTCATACACAAATAGCAAAGAATGTGTAAAATCCAATAAACATCCTAAAATGTATTATTGTAAGGCTTAGGCCCCGCCTCTGTGCCGTCTCGTAATGTGCCTTACACGGACAGGATCGTGTGCAGGCGCCGTCCAATTGTTGTCAGGCGAAGGACTCAATCACGACTTGACACTGACAGCAGGATATCTACTTCATCTATTTCACCTGCAGTGCTAACTCTGCCCCATAACGATCGAGTGAGGTGATGGCAATCAGCATTTACAGCCATGCAACTCAGCTGGAACTGGCTCTTCAATCAAGAGGCAATCATTACATTCAGCCTTGTGCCTTTTATCCGATTGGCTAACCGTCCTTTATATGCTCAGCGATCCCTTCTCCAAATCGGCTGAGCATAATAGTCCTTACCCTGCAATGAAGTGCTACCCACAAGCACCCAGGTCGCCGTGTCCTGCTTTACCTAGTGCAATTCTGCTTACCTTGTCTTGTCTCCTAGTATCCTCGACCTCGGCTTTGTACCTGGACTCCCATCTTCCACCTTCTCTTATCCACGATCTCAGCTTCGTACCTGGACTCCCACCTTCTCTTATCTACGACCTCAGCTACGCACATCGACTAATCTACATCTCCAACCCTAGACTACGATGAGTATCAACACTAATCCTACTTCTCCTATCCAGACCACATAACTACGGATCTGCAGACCGGATGCAGTCTCGCCACTGCGGGTTAGTGTATTCTAAATCCCCACCTCAGCCTCGTGGTTCTGTCCTGTTTGTGGTGAGCACCTGTTACAATTATTTGACAAATGAATACAGTAACACAGGATTTATTCAGTAATGGCTCTGCAGGATACATTACAATTGTGTCCACTGTGTTCATTTTTTTAAATGCATACACGTACGCTACTTTCTTCACTAATGTGCATGTAAATTAGGACTGTACCAAATTGCAAATGCCTCAGAAAGTCATCTGTATCTAAGGACAAACCATTTTCCTCCCCCCTCCCCCCCTTTAAAGTTGAATAGTTTAGGCTACACGTTAAATAGCTGCCATGATTTCAGCCAGGGACAGTAACCTTAGGTTATGCTACCAGATTGTTAATTGTCAGTCAGATTAACAAAAAATATGAACAAATACAGCTCAAGAAGCTAATAACAAATATTATTCCCTTAACATCTCCCTACATGTCATGTCGCTTTTAGACTCTCCTGATCCATCATACTCGTTTCTTCTCTATTTAAATGAACTATGTGTCCGAATTTCAAATTACATTTTAACGCTCGTTTTCTGTACTTCACAAACAAACTTATCTTGCTTGGTTTCTGCATTGTACTTGCACTTCCTGCTTCTCTGTATAACCTTCCCACTTTCCTATTTAGACTTCATCTTGATCAGGACATGCATCCATTTAAATGCATGTACAGAGCTACTAATACTCAGATACCGAATATTCTCTTTTGTTTCACGGTGTACAGCAAATAAACGCACATGTGCGCATTCACATGTCTCAGACAGGTCCACAACCATGCCTTTTCTCATTAAATATTAGCATACAGTGCTTCCTCTGCAGCCTGGGATTCTGGGTAATGACATGCAAATGAGCACTCATATGGGCACTTCTTTAATCCAGGCTGTACTGAAAAAGCTGTGTAATACGGCAGGCATAAGATTAAAGGGGTCCCATGTTAAAATGGATAAGAAGCAAAGCGTCACACTGCTAATGCTAATTTTCATGTCATTACCCAGATTCCCTGGCTGCAGTGGAAGCATTGTATGCTAAGAGATAATGGGGAAAGGCAGGGTTGTGGACTTTTTTGAGAAATGTGAATGTGCTCACAAGTGGTATTTTTATTTGATGTACACTGTATGGTGGAGATTTTTTTTTTCTACTCACCATAACTTTGTGTCCTTTTGTTTTACTGTGTTTCATCCGTAATTTTTAAATGCAAACATTATTTAAAAGAACAATGTCCAAAAGTAGTAGAAAATCATATATTTGTTTTCCAAAAATGTAGCTAAATAAACTGACAAGAATACAGGCTGCAGATCTATTCACCTCACTCATGGTGAACAGTTTTTATTAAGTAGCACATCCTAATGATAAATGTGCTGTTGTTCTTTAGCACTGTGTACATTAGCAATATGTGCATAACAGAAGATTTACACATCCATGTGACACATTCTGCAGGCTCTGCATCATTAACCATTATTTTGTAGGTGATTATCTGCTTCTTGGGAGAAATAGTATTTCTATTTAAATGCATTCTGCAAACTGTTATTAAAGCTGTTGTGTAGACCTGTGTATTAAACAGGCAGAAACATGCACATATTCAGACATCTGCACTCCAGCCAATTACAATACCTGTATAAAACGTCTACCACATACTGTAATTAAGCTTTTAGTTTTCTTCACTTACACAAAGTTTATAGTTTGGTTTCTTCAAAGCTGTAAACATCTCTGCCAATTATAAGATTAAAATATTTCACATTTTTTTATTTTATTTTTAATGCCGGTTCTCCAAAATAACAGATAATTTGCTATAAGCAGATAATTTAAGGCTATAGAGTAAAGATTTGTTTAAAGAATAATGTTTCACTTTTGTTTCTGTCCTTTGGAGAGATTCTGTGATGTCTCCTTTGATTTTGTTCTATATTGCAACATCACTTATTTTTTAGGTAGGATGCTATTTAAACTTCCCTCACAGAGCTTTTGTGATTTCATATAAAGCTATTTTTCTATGTGCGTCAAACCAAAATGTATTTGTGTATATAATGCACGTCTGGGGTGGCATGGATTACAAATATGGAAAACAAAAGCACAGATCCTGCCCTCTTACCAAATTGAGCTAAAGTATACAAGTGACATGTTTAAATTTAGAACCTAAGTCTGTGTAACAAAGGAGTCATTTGGTTGCATCTTTTGATCAAAACATGAGTCAAGCCTGCCAACCTCGTGAAGGTAGACGCCGTTTAGCCGTTTTAGTAAAAATCCGACTGCCGCTCATCCTGATTTTCTTTTACTATAGACAGGCTGCAGAAACATTTGAAATACCTGATTTCACCACAGTCAAGGTCTTGTCATGTTAATTCCAACTCAGTGAAATTCAGGGATTATTTCAAATTTTACAGCCATTTGACTTATGTATCACATAGTTAGGAGCGGAGACACGGACAGTCAAAAGTTATGACAGACAATCAGATCTGTTGATCCTTGTCAGGCAGCAAATTTTCTCCCCACCTGAATATAAATGTTTAATAGGTTATATAGCTGTACCTAGGGCAGGGGAATTAAAAGTAAAATTGCTTTAACATGCGTCTGTTTTAGACAGTGTCTTATAGATCATACTCAATAGAAACTTCTTCCACTAAACAGTTACAGAGTTCCGTGGCACGAGAAGAAGTTATCCATTAAGAAGTTATCCATTTATTCATTTACACCATAATGTTTCTCTTAACACTTTTTGACTGTGATCCCTTGTCCAATAGATTGTTTGGGAAAACCAAGGTCATTAGAAGCAGTAACACATTCTTAGCAACTCGGATAATAAAATGTCATAGTGGCTTTCACATGTTTCAGAAATCTAAAACTGTAATTATTATTTTTTTAAACATTATTATTTCACTGTTTCTTTCAGCCTTAGCTCATTGAGGACCAATCAGGAAGTATAGGGGTCAGAAGGTCTTGCTCCACACACAGCAAAATCCCAAAAAATGATAAGCTAACAAAAAAATGGCTAGTCCATCCCAAGGTATTTATTACCAAGCTTTTAACACCATGTTAATTGTTCATGGTACATTTTGGTCATACAGGATATGTTTATGAGGATAATTAATGCTGGTGCTTGCTCCTCCAGCAAGTTCATAAGAGTACAATAGAGCAGGGTAAAACGGACTTGTTGCAAATAATTATTTAAGCCAGAGAGAAAGGCAACATTTCGGCTGGCACAGCCCTTTTGTCAATGTAGTGGCCAGTTGAAAACATTGGATTTCTCTCTGGCGCAAATAATTGTTCTTTGTAACAAGTCCCTTGTGCCCTGACTCATTTTGGTCATAACATGGACCGCATTTTTAAGTGGGAATACGCATCTAAAAAAGGTAAGAGGAAAGCATTTCTACATACAAACATTTAGTACTTTATGTACTACTAGGGACAGTTTCTGAAAAAATCTGTAACATGTTTAAATTAGCTCCATCTTGACCTTCTGGTTGGTCCCTCTGCTTAGTAGTTCCTGACCTCTACTCTCATAGGGCTAAGGAATTCCGTATGACGTCAAGAGAACATTGCTGCTTGCACTATATTCTTTTAAATTCATCTTAGCATGTATGTTGTAGAAGTGTTCCGTGCAATTGATACAGTACAGAATACCCGAGCAATGTTAAAAAGAAAAGCAAGAGCTGCAGAAGATAAAAGGGAGTGATTTTTCCCAGGTTTTAAAATGACAAGTTCACAAATTCCAACAGTTAATTGAAGTTTTACAACCAAGCTTTTTTCCAACCCAATCCACGTTACCATCAGTATGAAGTCGTCTGGACAGTGTTAAAGAGACACAATAACAGAATATATTAAATCCGCAGCACTATTAATGTTTAGATTCTAGATCTTTTTCCTTTCGTTTATCAGTGATTGGATACTA
Source organism: Ascaphus truei (assembly GCF_040206685.1). Classification (NCBI taxonomy): domain Eukaryota; kingdom Metazoa; phylum Chordata; class Amphibia; order Anura; family Ascaphidae; genus Ascaphus; species Ascaphus truei. Next base: position 387,004,022 of record NC_134484.1, on the reverse strand, counting down.
AATGCAGATGGAGTGTTCTATGGACCTGCAACGCAATGAACAACACCCAAGAGTTAAACTTTAATTGAATGTATAATCTGTCGCTACAAAAACTAAAAATCAAAAGCATAGCTCTTGTATGTGGTAACAAAGCTTCTTTCTGACCGTATCAATGTATGTCTTGATACAGCTGCAGCACGAAGACATCATTTATTAACTGTAACTAATTTTAATCTTTTGAATCCTACAGTGAAATATGCATCCGATTATTCATGTAATGAAGTGATTTACTTGTCTGACATATGGAATTTGGAAGTGTTATAAACAAGTTGATCGACTGCCATCTAGATGAACATTAAAACTCCATACAATTATGCTATCCATCTTATATGTTGAACATGAATAGGACTGATGTATTCTCTTTGCTTAATGGGTGACTTCATGTGACAAGTCTGCCAGACTTAATATCAGAAAATCGCTTACATGGAGACTGCAACAGGAAATAATTACTTTTTGTAGTCTAACATTAAAGGCGAGGCACACATTTTCGATGGTTCCTATGACTGTCATTGAAGATTCTTAGATGCCTATTTCACTAGCCATCTTTCAAGATAAAAGGATATTTCCATTGGAGAAAAAAAAAGGAAAATAGCAATAATATGCATCCTGGGTAAACGATACAAATTAAAGGGATTTTAGTTCAAGTTCATTCCCACCCTTAGTAAAATGCTGCAATATATTGCAATTTAGTATGATTGTACACCATGACTATTTTGCTACATATGCATGGCTCAAAAATATTATTGTAACCCTCCATTAGTTTCAGCTGCTGGATCACAATGTCTAATCTTAACACCCTCTTCCATAGACTACCAAGAAAGCACTGTGGAGAACTAATACACGGTCTAATTTTAATTTGGGTTAATAAACCCCTATTGGTTTTTATGCGAATTGTAGAGTTGAAAGGATGCATACAAAATTGCATAAAAAAATCTTTAAGTTATGTGGTATGGCCATCTTAAATGAATGTTTAAGATACTTCCACGTTACGTATGTATCTGTTTAGCATGCTCGATTTCAGAGAATGCCAAGTGATGTGTGAAAGTGTCCCAACAGTGTTCCCAAAATGTTTATTTTTTTATATATATATATATATATACTGTATATATAATTTCATGTTTTGGCTAACAATCTTTGTCAGATTCAAGTGAACCATTACCAGAGTAAAAGAATTATTTAACCCAGATCAGAAAACAAGGATTTTGCAAGAGAGAGATAGGAGCAATTCTTTGCATAAAAAAATAGAAAAAAAAGGGACAATTTCACCTGGTTCACGAACTTGGGCAACAATGTTGCACATCTCTAATACCAACCCTAATCTACTACTCCATAATATAATTATTATTATCGTTTATTTGTAGAGCACAATATATTCCGCAGCGCGGTACAATGGCGGTACAGAGATTTGATCATTACATAACCAGAGTTACAGACAAATAATGACAAACATGCGTGATTGGCACTTGCCGACCTGCGTTTTCAAAGCGGGCCCCCAAGATTGCGGGCCCCAAAGAGCACAGGCTGCCCGAGCTATAGCTACGTCCCTGGTAGTATGCTAAACAGAGGGCTTCAGCAAGACATGTTCCACGAGACAGAAATTCATTGGACTAAAGAGTAGCATATTACATCTAGCTGTTGACAGTATCCCTGCCCCCTAACATGCTCCTGAAAATGCCATCAAGATGTGCTGGGAAATATGAGAGTCCTTTCCACATAGCAACTAAACTAATATTCCAATGAAATTAAAAGGCAATTCAGGGTGGCTGTGGAGTCAACATCTGTATAAAAAAAACATTCGTCACCAAAATGGCTGGTTACATGGGCGGTGCCCTATCCACATTGCCCCTGTACTGTAATAACCAAACCAGTGTAGAGAAGACAAATGTCGAGGCAAAGCCTTGACAACTGTTCAATGACAGTTTCTGCAAATCAGACAGTTAAAAAGAGGTGTACAGTTTGTGATAAGATACAATAAACCATGTGTGTGAGCAGAGATTAAATATGTATTGGAAACAGCTACATCTCTGTACGGTAAAGCTAATTGAAAAAACAAAAGCTGTATTTACCATTCCTTTTAGTTAACACAAAACATCAAAATGCAGTTAAAGAAAAAAAGAGGATCACAATTTGACTGCATCATAGAATGCAAAAAACATTTCAATAAATGTGGTAACACTTTTAGCCCTTGATCTCATGAGTGAACAGATATGAATGTTAGATGACAGCAGAAAAAAAAATCTTCAAAGTTTATGTTTTAGGAAGTAATGGTATTGAGACAGGTCACCATCTGAAGACACTTTTGAACATCTTGTAATTTTGACGCAACCAATGCCCCAAATCTCTACAATTCCATGTGCTGGGATATACTTAAGTTGCTTCCATCAGGCACGTAACTCCTCCACTTTCCTGCATATGACCCCCACCTGTAGTACACCAGTGTGCAGTAACCAACGTCACCATTACCTCCCTATACAATTTGTGCACCTTTGTGACGGGTGCAACTACTCCTCAAAACACACACATTTGTCTGTCACTCCAAGAACAGTGTATCAGTTTACCACTTTCTTAAAAGCAGCAATTCTGCCTAAATTGTTTTGTTATGACAGTATCAAAACCTGGAGGGTCCTCCGTCGTTTAACGGCATTATTTCCAGCTCCGGCGACATGCCATTTCCTGAGATACTTACCTGTTTAGTTCTTGCTGTTTCCTAATTGGATTTAAATGGCTATTCGGTAGGAAGTCTCAAACAATAACATGATATTTGCCAGACATTTTGTTTCCCCTGGAGGGAACAGGGATACTGATAGCTACACCAAGTATTAGTAAGTTTTTCAGGGACTGGGGGCTCCCAGAGCTGAAAACAGCATAGTTCAGCTCCAGAGAATCCCTCGGTATAAATGCTGTTTAAAAAAAAAAAAAAAGTAACCATAAGTACTGTAGCTACCTTAACCAACCACCAAACATCATTTTATCTGCAACCTTTTCCAAGTGCTCAGTCCACCTTGTTTCAGTCATCCACTAGCCATGATTTAGTGTCACGGGAGACCAGGTTTATCAACACATTTATACCGGGATCATATGATTGAGCAAAACAAGGAGGTAAAAAATTGTAATTTATTTCAGGAAAAGACAAACACACAACAATTTACACTAAAAATACACCTACTTTGGAAATCTGGAGTAACACAAACTACCTTTCCTAGTTGTAGGGGCTTATGACCAAGCTTACCCTAGTAACTGTTGCAAAACAAACAGCAAAATAATGCAGGCAGCTTTTCCTTCAAGTCGCCTCTTCCTGCTGGAGACTGGTAACTGGATACTTAGCCTCTGAGAATCTTAGATGACTTACTCAGAGCTTGGAATTCTTGGAACACACATTGAAACACCTCTGGGATGGTGACTAGCTGTCTTATACACTTTGGGACAGGCAGTTCCACAGCTTGTCCACCAACCCCTGGCGTTGGAATTTCATCGCTGACCAATTACACGCTTTGCCAGGTTTGTGAAAGCTGGCACCTATGGCTTCAGAAAAGTAAGAGTGCATGTGCGCAGATCGCCATCTTGCTCACTTACTATTCTGAGCCCCCCGCAGGCTCAATGCCCGAAAGTCTGGGGCAGGTGACAACTGGCCAGGATAGCTTGCCTTCATCCCAGGATGCTAGCACTTAACTTAGCTATCCTGCCCATCTGGCTGCTCACTCCTATGGCACAAGTGTTACTTTGATCTATGGAACTTCCAGTAGACGACCTGGCACCAAAACCTGGGATGCCCAGGAGCTCTCCTTTGATCTAGAGATGAAAAGACCCTGCCTTATGTTACATGTATAAAGTAAAACATATTTTCTTAAAATACTGCTGCTTAATAAAATTTACTTCTAAACACGCTTCTGTTAAAATATGTTATAGCCTTTTCGTGTATTGAGATAGAGTGTAAGCTAACCTGCTTCCTTTACACCAGGGGGGCGCAAACTTTTTTCCCTGCGCCCCCCTGCCGGCTGTCCCCTCACTCCCGCGCCCCCCTCCCAACCCCAACTTACCCGCGCTCCGGCGTAATGACGCAACGTGACGTCACATGACCTCGCAGTGTCATTTTGACGCCGCGTTGCCATGGCGACACAGGGAGGAAGCCGCCGGAGCCACGGTAAGTTAGGTTTACAGAGGCCCTGCAGCTCCCCCGGCACTTAATTTAAGTGCCTTCGGGAAGCGCGCGGGGCCTCTGTAAACCCCGCGCCCCCCGTCGGCAGTGTCGCGCCCCCCCTGGGGGTCGCGCCCCACAGTTTGCGCACCGCTGCTTTACACTAGCCTGTATCCCTTACACACTGCAAGGCAACACATGCGCAATACACGGGTCCAAGAGCTAAAACTCTAAGACACCAAAACAGAGTTCAGGGGCAACCAAGTGGGCTTAACCTTTATTAGTGAGCCTGGTTACCCCCTCACCGTCACATTTAGCCACTCAGTTTTTTCCAAATATCATGGACAGTCGCCTGCATACAACAGCATCGTACTTCTATACAAGAAACTACTACTATTACTTCCATACAACAGGATTCCTTTAGATTGATTTGTCACTTTGCCTGCATCCCCTCCAACAGCTTTATCCTTTGTCAACATATTGTAAATATACGTATTGTATAATACGCTGCACAGACCCGTACAATAGATTTTAACTGTAAAACCAAAATCGGATAACTAGAAAAAGAAACAATAGGATTTTCATGTCTGTTGGGAGAAAACAACATCCTTTAGCCAAATGCACTGTGAGATTAACTTAAATCTCCACCCAAATCATTTCTCTGGAGCTAGGTATGGACAGCAGATCTTACACAAGCAAGTTTTTAGAACCAGTACTTACAGGAATATGAGACATAGGGCTTATCAACGTGACATGTCTTGTTTTAGAACTATAACTTTGTTTCATCTTAATACATCCTTGTAATATATACTTTTCACTTTTCTAGGAAACTGTAAAACAGACCATGACCCTACTACTCCATAAGACTTCTCCTGTGCTGGAAGACACCGTACAGTCCCTTTCAACTTAATGGGACAGAAAGTGCCATATTTACTAAGCGGTATTACTACATAGGACACCTTCCATGCTGCAAGGCACCTTCAAGCCCGTTCACTGGAAAGGGCAATATTTTCTAAGCCTTGCTAGAAACGGTTTTAAGAACTAGCACGGCTTAGTAAATATGGGCCTATATGTTGCGATATACTGTAACATGTAGATGCATATTTACAAAGTGGCATTAAAATAAAAGGTACCTTATGACTTAGCATGGTTTAGTAAATATTGTCAACAACAATCTTTGATGAGTTAGGCCTCCAAAATATCTTATGAGTCAAGTAAAATGCTACATCTTTCAAAAAACCTATTATAATCCAGTGTTGACTGTGACGGTAGGGGCAGCCTGGCCAGCCCATTAAAAGGTTAAGTCTGGCAGTTGACACTACCTGTCAAGATGGATGTTTATGTTACAGGCTAAAATACCATTTTACTGTGGCAAAAATGGGCGACTTCTGTTACTATGCTGTCCCCTGTAACAATTCGTTAATCCCTGTGAAATGCAATCTATCTGTATGCCTTTTAACATTTTCTGGGTGTAACAGGGACATATCCCTATTTAAATAAAGCAGCCTCAGATCTCTGAGAATCCAGCAGAGCGATAGTAATTGCAGCCACTCAATTAACTAGTCTCCACCTGGACTAATGAGAGCTCTGTAAAAGCCTCTTGTGAGACACAGGAGAGATTCCTTAGCTCACATTTGGGCTGACAGAAGGAGAGCAGAGAAGCCTGCACACAGACACTGTCTTGAGCACAAAGGCTGTGCTGAAATCAAGACACCCAGAGACCTATATTTCCTGAACACAGGGGACCCAGAGACTGACATGGAGGACCACCTGCATAAGGTACCTCCTGAGAATTTGGGGTGATAGGGTTTGGGGAAGTAAGTTAGCCCTTACAAAGGGATAGGGGTTTATTATTTTGTTGTTTTTGTATGTTTTATCTGGATAAAGGAACAGGCTCAATAAATCCATGATATAATTGCAACCAAATCGGTCTCCATTATGTGTACATCTGCACACATCTCTTACATATGGTGTCAGAAGTTGGGATGAGAGGTGGCCCTTGAATTTCAAAGGGGCCCCAGAAACTGTCTGTGAAATTTGTTGTGATTTTGCCTGCATACAGTTCCTGCAAACAGCCTGAGCAACCAAACAAAAAAATCACATGCAGAAGTAACCAGATTTAAAGGGCTACACATCCAGGCAGGAAAGTTACAACTGCACTGGAGAAAGCCACAATGTCAGTTTGACTGGGATGACTGTGACAGACAGTGACCCACACAAGGGAATGATGCTGTGACCAGAGCATACCCACCACTTGTGAAAGAAAAAAAACCTGGGAATATAAAATGGCCGCCCATCTGAAGTCAAATACAGACTGCAAGAATGGGGAAGAAAATGGGTTCCTGTTGTAAAGAGCCCAGCCACATGGAGCAGTTTCCGTTTAGGCCTTATTCGGATGATGAGGATGATCCCAAAGTGGCTCAGAAAAAGGGCAGCAGCCAGAGGAATATTTTTTTCAACGAGCCAAGGAACTGCAGCAGCAAGCAATGCGCTGTTGTCACAAGGCAGATACAGAAATTTTACTTGGCAAGGGCACATCCAGTATCACGGATGAGAAAGAATGTGTGCACAGAACTGTGAGAGCTACAAACTATGCAAGAAAAGTCTGCCCAACTGTAGGACTACCAGCTGGGGTTCTAGTGAATACAGAGAAAACAGCTGCAACAGCACCTCCCGAAGTCAGGAAAAAAATACACCTGATACCACCAAAATGGAGGACAAGATATGGCGTTCCTGTAATGAACCCTACCCCACGGAAGAGTAGCCCTTCTGGTCCTATGAGGATAAGGATGAAGATATCTCTTATGAGGAACCCGAACCAAGTCACACCCACAAAACACCCAAAGAATGGTGGAGGTGCCTGAACTCAGTACGCACTGAAAAGATCGCTCTGTGTGATGATGAATGTGATCGGCAGGAGCAAGAGCGGGAGCAGCAGATCACTGAATAGCTACGCCTGCTAACGCAACTGCAAGAAAAGCCTGAGGATACAGTGACACTGCTGAAATTTCAAATAAACACAGAGACCACAGTATCCGTGATGAGACGGAGTAGTCTAAAACAAAAAGGCGGAAAAAGAAAAGTGGTGCATCACTTACCGTGGAAGGAACAGACACGTCTGCAGATCTCACGGAGAAAAAGGGGGTCTGAAATGCCCTGCAGCCTAGAAAAAATGGAGGATTCGTCACGCGGATGACAGAATATCCAGAGGACCCAAGGCAGAAGTCGTGTAATAGAAATTAGTGTCTGTCCGGTGCCAATAGTGAGGAACCCTCAATGAACAATACCAGGGAAGCAGAGCCAGAACCAGTGAGCGACAATCCCTTGACCAGCCCTGAAGATGCACTGCAAGCTGCCAGGCATAACAGTGATCTGCTCCGTGAAGTGAAACTGGAGAGAGAAAATAATGCTGAGCTACAGAATACTGATCGCAATTTACTCTTGATTACAGAGTTACATTGGGCGCATAAGACAGGGGAAAGTTCCCATCTTGGGGATACCCATGAATCTCATTTGTACTTTTTTAGAAGGACCCAGATGTGCTTCGACCAAGTAAGCCTGTTGTGCTCTCCTATTGGCAAAAAGGGAAGCTTCCTAAACGAATGATGAAAATGTAGGGTCACTCACTGACTAGGCTATCATTTTTTAATTGATGTACTCATTGGGTTATAACTTATTACCACTGGCAATCTTGTATGGTTTCTGTTTTTATGCTTTTCCCTTTAAGAAGTGTCTTTCTATCCATTGCCTATACTTTTTTGTACCAGCTCAATAGGGAGTCACGATCGTAGCCCCTATTCAAGAATTTTTCTTGCATGTTTAGTAGTCTCTTTTGTACCTGATCATCTTCATTGACAATACGCTTAACCCTAAACAACTTACTATAGGGTAAATCACGTTTCAATTTATCTAAATGGAAGCAACCATATAGTTTACCAAGTTATGACTATCGATCTTAAAATAAAAATGTTTCCAAAGTACCCATTAACTTTGTAGATTTTAGTGTCCAAAAATGGAATAGTCTCCGCTGACCATTAACCTGTAAATGTAATCATGTTATGACATCCATTAAGGTAATCGAGAAGCAGTAGTACTATATGTACACTGGACTATGTGAACACTGAAGAGCTTTAAGCAAGTAATGTGCAGGCGAACTGTTACGCCGGTGCTGCCCGCAGACCAGACCCGTCCCCTGAGCTGAAGGGGGAAGTGGTAATACACGCACCCGCAGCAAAGGGAGCGTGTCCGGAGTGTGGTATGAAGCGTTGCCAGGCCAGGTGTAGTAAGGTAGACAATACTTGCCGGTACCGGTTGTAGAGATAGAGTGAATGATGCCCTGCCGAAGTCAGGGAGTGGAGAGTGGAGATAGGTCGTAGTCCAAGCCGTGTTCAATGGGTTACCAGAGTGAGCGTTGTCCAAGGAGTGCCGAGATCGAGAGCCAGAGGGGGTAGTCGTACGAGCTGCGTCAGAACCTGTGAAAACACTGAGAGAATCCAGAAGAACTTCCATACAGAGACTATGTCGAGCAAAGACTGAGAGCAGAGAGGAGCTAGATAAAGCAGGAAGGTCCAATTAGGAACGGAGGCGGGACAGGAAGAGCTACAGGGAGACACTGCAGATTGGTGCAGGCATAACAGGCCAGGTGAGTCTTGTTAGTAACCTGAGTATGCCCGTGCAGTGTGCGGTCCGCGGGACGGGAATAAGAGTGTGCAGACTGAGCGTGCTCCGTAACTCGTGTACGCATGTGAACCGAGCCAGTGGATGGTGCAGGTGTGCGTGCAGGAGGGCGTGGGCGCGTCCGGTGCTGAACAGAGGAATCGCCGAGGGGAGTGATCCCATGACGGCGGCAGGGGCGAGGAGCCGTGGAGGCCGGTAAGGCCGGATTGTTTTGTGTGTCCAGGGGCTCCCTGCGGGGAGGGAGTGCTCTGTGTGGGGAGCGAGGAGAACGCGATTTCTGACAGTACTCCCCTCTTCAGGAACGGCCTCAGGACGGTCCAAGAACAGTTTCTCTGGAAACTTTTTCCTGAAGGACTTAAGAAGGCCGGGGCATGAATGTCCTTTGAAGGTACCCAGGATCTCTCTTCAGGGCCAAAGCCCTTCCACTGCACCAAGAACTGGAGCTGACCCCTGGAAAGGCGAGAATCCAAAAGAGAGTGAACTTCGTATTCCTCGTTATTTTGTACAGTAATGGGATCCGGTTTACGAGTCTGATCCGGAAAGAAGTGACTGGAGATAAATGGTTTTAAGAGGGACACATGAAAGACATTGGGAACCTTCATACTGGGTGGTAGTTGGAGCCGGAATGCCACGGGATTGATTTGTTCACAAATAGGGAAGGGACCCAGGAACTTAGGTGCCAGTTTAGGAGATGGTACCTTGAGGTGGATATTCCTAGAGGATAGCCATACCAAATCCCCTGGTTTGTAACTGGGCGCCGAACGACGACGACGATCGGCCTGTAGTTTCGATCTGCGGGAGGAGTTGAGAAGGGTAGACTGAATCCTGGACCATGCGGTTTGGAGGGAAGAAATGCGTTCATCTACGGCTGGTACTCCAGAAGGAATGTTGGGGATGGGAAGACAGGGAGGGTGGAACCCATAATTTATAAAGAACGGCGACTCCCGGGTGGACTCGTTTTTTGCAGAATTGACGGCATACTCTGCCCAAGAGAGGAGTTGAGCCCAATCATCCTGGAAATCAGATATAAAACATCTCAGGTACTTCTCCAGGGATTGATTGATTCTCTCTGTTTGTCCATTGGACTGAGGATGATAGGCGGAAGAGAAAGAAGACGAGATGCCCAATCTCTTCGTGAAAGCTCTCCAAAATTTGGATACGAACTGAGAACCTCTGTCAGAAATAATGGACGAAGGGATCCCATGAATCCGGAAAATCTGCTCCGTAAAGATATCAGCAAGGGCGGGGAAGGTGGGTAATCCTTTTAGTGGAATGAAATGGGACATCTTCGAGAACCTGTCCACGACCACCAAGATAGTGTTCATTCCTCTGGACCTGGGCAACTCCACGATGAAGTCCATAGAAATGTGGGACCAGGGGCGGTCGGGAACTGGAAGGGGTAACAGAAAACCCTGAGGCTTTTGATGGAGAGTCTTGCTTTGAGCGCACGTGGGGCATGCGCGGGTAAACTCCAGAATATCTTGAGACATCCTTGGCCACCAGAAATTCCGACGAATGAGATCAGTAGTCTTCTTAAAACCTGGATGACCTGCAGATTTAGAGGAGTGACCCCAAGACAGGACCTCTGGAACAAATTTGGATGGTACAAAGAGTTTGTTGTCGGGAACGACCAAGTCCTTGGGAATGCGTCTCTGGGAGTGCAAAATCTTGTCAAGATTCTTTAAAGAAGAAGTAGCGAGAATCCTCTCTTGTGGAAGGCTAGTCTCCAAAGATTCCTCTGGCCTCTCTTCAGAAGAATGTATTCGGGAGAGTGCGTCTGCCTTTACGTTCTTGGTCCCGGGGATATAGGAAAGGTGAAAATCGAATCGAGAAAAAAAAAAGAGCCCAACGAGCCTGTCGTGGACCAAGGCGTCGAGCGTTCTCTATGTAAAGAAGGTTCTTGTGGTCCGTGAGAATAGTAAACGGCTCTTTCGACCCCTCTAGCAGGTGTCTCCACTCTTGAAGAGCCATCTTCACGGCCAGAAGTTCCCTGTTACCCACGTCATAGTTCCTCTCGGCAGACGAGAATTTCTTGGAAAAATATGCACAGGGATGTAACTTATCTTGGGGCGTGGGTCTCTGGGAAAGAACGGCACCAGCGCCGCAATCAGAAGCGTCGACCTCCAGGATGAAGGGAAGTTCGATGTTGGGATGACGGAGAATAGGTGCGGATATAAAGGCTTCCTTGAGTGTCTCGAAGGCGGAGATGGCCTCGGATGACCAAGCAGAAGGATCAGCTCTTTTTTTGGTGAGCGCAGTGAGGGGTGCCACAATGGTGGAAAAACTCCGTATAAACTTACGATAGTAATTAGCGAACCCTAAAAAAACGTTGTATGGCCTTGAGAGAGTTGGGTCTTGGCCATTCAGTGACTGCTTGAAGTTTACCGGAGTCCATCATAAACCCCTCATCGGAAATGATATACCCCAGGAACGGAGTAGAGGTCGTATGAAAGGTGCACTTCTCCAGTTTGGCGTACAAATGGTGTTCACGGAGACGGGAAAGGACGTAGGAGGTGTAGCGTATATGGTCCTGGAGATCTTTGGAAAAAATCAGGATATCATCCAAGTATACAATAACAGAAATATTGAGTACCTTACGAAAGACGTCGTTGATGAAATCCTGGAAGACAGCGGGAGCATTACATAAGCCGAAAGGCATTACCAGATATTCGTAGTGTCCACTACGCGTGTTGAAGACCGTCTTCCATTCATCCCCCTTCCTGATGCGCACCAGGTTATAGGCACCACGTAGATCCAACTTGGAAAAAATCTTGGCCCCCTGTAATTTATCGAACAATTCGGTAATAAGGGGAAGGGGGTAACGATTTTTAATAGTGATGTGGTTTAAACCCCTGTAGTCGATGCAAGGCCTCAACGACCCGTCCTTTTTCTTGACGAAGAAAAACCCAGCCCCAGCTGGGGAATTGGAGTGACGAATAAAGCCTTTCTTGAGATTCTCCTGGATATATTCATCCATAGCGTGAGATTCTGGTAACGACAAGGGGTAGGTCTTGGACTTGGGTAGGGAGTAACCTGGAACTAGATCGATCGGACAATCGTAAGTCCTGTGTGGCGGCAAGAGGTCTGACTGTACCTTATTGAAAACGTCCCGGAATTGATGGTAAATGGAAGGTAGAATAACTTCGGGAACAGAGGTATTGGCCAGCAGTTGATGAGTCTCGCCTGACCTCAGCCTCCAGGAAATGGGAGCAGAGGAAGTCCAGTCAATGAGAGGATTGTTAAGCTGTAGCCAAGGAAGACCAAGGGTGATGGGTATCCCAGGAGCATGAATGGCATCGAGAACTAAGATCTCCTTGTGCAGATGTGAGGACAGAAGCAAGGGAGCCGTCTCTAAGGAGATGTGGGCCGGGGTAAGAGGACGTCCATCGATACCGACGAGTGCGATGGGAACCTTCTTTCTCACGAGAGGTATGCGGTTTAACCTGGCGAATTCAAGATCCACGAAGTTTCCTCCAGCTCCTGAGTCAATGAAAGCGGCAGTAGAAGTCTTGAACTTATCGCCTGAAAGGGAGACTGGAAATGTAAGTTTATTAGGGAGTTCACCTTTAGAAAGGGGACATGGAGACATTACACCCAGAGAGAGCCCCTCTGTACTCACTGGGTGTTCCCGTTTCCCGGACGCAGTGGACACTCCCGAACCAGATGTTCCATGGATCCGCAGTAGAAACACAATCCCCCGGTGTGGCGGAACTGCCGTATCGGTGTGCGGATGCGTTGTACCCCCAATTGCATTTGCTCTGGCAACTCCAGTGCAGGACAAAGAGGTATGGTAGCACTTGGGGAAGCAGGAGTGTTGCTGGGAGTACTGGAGAACGGAACTTGAAAGTTATGGACGCGAGTGCGCTGACGCTCTGAGCGGCGTACCTGGATACGTTGATCCACTCGGACAGCCAAATCAATGAGGACCTCCAATAGATCCGGCCTGGATTGGCGAGAGAGTTCATCCTTGATGGGATCTGCCAGGCCTTGCCAGAACACGGAGACGAGCGCCTCTTGTCCCCAGTTAGTCTCGGCTGCTAGAGTCTGGAATTCCACAGCATACTGCGTCACCATTCGCCGTCCCTGAGTGATCTGGAGGAGAGAAACAGATGCCATCTCCCGACGAGCGGGAGAATCGAATACTTGTTGAAACTCGGCTTTAAATGCCGGGTAATCTTGGGTAAGGTCAGAACGTCGCTCCCAAACCGGGGAAGCCCAAGCCAGGGCGCTGCCAGTGAGGAGGTTATAAATGTAGGCTACCTTCTTGCGATCAGTATTGTAGAGATGGGGGGCCATTTCAAACTGCACCTCAATCCCCTACAATCTTGCGGTTCACCTGCATAAGGCTTGGTGGGAGGAATCCTTACATCTGAGCTGCTAACTGCGCTTGCGGAGTGGGGGCTTACATCTGGCGGGGTCGCGGTCGGTACCCTGTCTGAGAGTACTGTGACCTGGCGTTTAAGTGCCACAATTTGATCCGCCATGGCCTGGTTTTGCTGAAGCAGATTGGAGAGAAACTGTTGAAGTTCGGTCTGGTCTGCGTCTTGTGGGCTCGACATAATGTTACGCCGGTGCTGCCCGCAGACCAGATCCGTCCCCTGAGCTGAAGGGGGAAGTGGTAATACACGCACAAGCAGCAAAGGGAGTGTGTCCGGAGTGTGGTATGAAGCGTTGCCAGGCCAGGTGTAGTAAGGTAGACAATACTTGCCGGTACCGGTTGTAGAGATAGAGTGAATGATGCCCTGCCGAAGTCAGGGAGTGGAGAGTGGAGATAGGTCGTAGTCCAAGCCGTGTTCAAGGGGTTACCAGAGTGAGCGTTGTCCAAGGAGTGCCGAGATCGAGAGCCAGAGGGGGTAGTCGTACGAGCTGCGTCAAAACCTGTGAAAACACTGAGAGAATCCAGAAGAACTTCCATACAGAGACTATGTCGAGCAAAGACTGAGAGCAGAGAGGAGCTAGATAAAGAAGGAAGGTCCAATTAGGAACGGAGGCGGGACAGGAAGAGCTACAGGGAGACACTGCAGATTGGTGCAGGCATAACAGGCCAGGTGAGTCTTGTTAGTAACCTGAGTATGCCCATGCAGTGTGCGGGGGCGGAGCCTGAGGTCCGGGGGACGGGAATAAGAGTGTGCAGACTGAGCGTGCTACGTAACTCGTGTACGCGTGTGAACCGAGCCAGTGGATGGTACAGGTGTGCGTGCAGGAGGGCGTGGGCGCGCCTGGCGCTGAACAGAGGAATTGCCGAGGGGAGTGATCCCGCGACGGCGACAGGGGCGAGGAACCCTGGAGGCCGGTAAGGCAGGATTGTTTTGTGTGTCCAGGGGCTCCCTGCGGGGAGGGAGTGCTCTGTGTGGGGAGCGAGGAGAACGCCGATTCCTGACACGAACCAAGCTGCAATCCACCACACAAGCTCGGGAAGTACATTATAGTAAATATTCTGGCAAAACTGGAAATACGTCATTAATATGGTGGCGTGGCTTAAACAGCATTATGGAGGCAGAACCCTACAGCTACTTAGGGGTATATAAACAAAGGGGCACTGCACTTAGAGTAAGCTTCAGGAAGAAACAAGGAGTTGTGAAACATAGTTTTTGCTCTATCTGCATATGCAAGTATGTGACTAAGTGATACTGTAAATGAAAAAGGATTATCTAGTTTTAAACAAGAAAAAGGTAACTTTGGTAAGCTAATAGAGAATCATAGTATCATAGTAATAACAGGCTGATTAAGGTGGAGGCATTGTGATACAGAACAAAGATGATTCTTTAACTGAGGCATTTAGACTGTTAAATTATGAATTCAAAAGTTCCATTAAAACTGATCGCACAAAAATGTTCTTGAAAATTTAAAGTCTCTGCAGATAGCGTAAACATTTTAAGGAATCCTTACACAGAAGGAATTTGACTAATTATATAATGAAACCCCATATATTTCTATTCATTATCACTTGCCAAAGATACACAAATCCACATGGAAGGCCGATATTATCAGGAATATATTCACGAACATAAAATTTGTCACATTATGTTGATCTGTTTTTGCACAAATGTGTGTTACGGTTGAATTCCTTTGTAAGAGATTCCTCGTATATTTTGGATTTGGTTAAGCAAATCACATTGGGGAATGATTTTAGGTGGGCTACCTATAATGTTCAATCCCTTTAAACTAGTATCTAACATGAGAGGGATTGAAGTTTTAAGATCGTTTTTTACTGAATGATGAAGAATAGAGGATCATAGGAAGTTTAGTTTAGATGGAATCGATTTCATCCTGAACCACAACTATTTAAACATTTTAGCTACATTTTTACTTCAGACCTGTGATACAGCGATGGGAACCAAATTAGCTCCCATCTATGCCAATTTGTTTATGGGTAGCTGGAACCATATGTTTACATGGTCCAATAATCCCTTTGAAAAACATAAGATTGTTTGGAAGCGTTACATAGATGATGTGCTGATAATATGGCAAGGAGATAGATGTGTAGTTTAAAAATATATATTGTATTAAATGGAAATTATCTGAATTAAAAATGTAGAATTTTGGATATTGAATATTTGAACCTTTTGCTTAAGGTTGGAAAAGGATCTGATAGCCAGAACAAAACTTTTATGAAAAATGTGGCTCAAAATAGCTATGCATCATACGAGTTGGATTTGTAATATACACTATAGCCAGTTCCAGAGAATGAGAAGAAACTGTACCGCTTCTGATTTTCTGGAACAGGCTAATATATTGCGAAATAGGTTTTTGGATAGAGGTTATGACTAGGGTGACCATATTTTTCCTGGGACAAACCAGGAAGTTCGTGCATGCGCAGTAGGCGTGGTCCACTCGCGCATGTACAGCCAATGATTGCACATACACGATTTTTAAAAATGGGATATTTATTACACTTACGGCCCAGCGGGACAAACAACAAAAGACCGGGACTGTCCCGGCTAAACCAGAACATCTGGTCACCCTAGTTGAGTATATATGTGATAGATAGATGTGTTGAGGTAGAAGGTGTTTGAGGAGAGGTACATAGGACCCAGCACCTTCCTGGGTGTGTATCTTTCCCTCTTACATGAGCCCTAATTACACTTTAAAAGGTAGCACAGGCAGCTTCCTGGGCTGCTGCTGTGCTAAGCTGAGAGGACACATACAGCCCAGTGGAAGACTTCAAGTGGATCAGTGGAAAGCTACAGGTACGGGGTGCAAAGTGAGGAAGGAGGTTAGTTCTCCCACTGTTGGTTAGGGATTAAGCTGTATTAGTCAGAACTCTCGAATGGAATTAGGTCTTTTTATTTGTATGTATTGTGAGTTAGCCCTTTAAATAAACCCTGTTCAAACCAATTCTAAGTTTCCTGCCTTTGATCTGGACACAATTGCGTTGTGACTGAGACATCACAATTGGTGGCGAATGCAGGCAGTCCAAAAGGCAGTGAGTAGTGGAAACGATTGAGGAATTTCTGACCACACTACAGCGCAGCCAAGCAGAAAGTGCTGCTGCATTAATGCATGGGGTTGCAGCAATTGGCAAAGACACAAAATGAGCTGACAAAATTCCAAACTGATAGTACTGCATTGTTAGTACAGTTGACGGAGCTGTCCCTACACCAGATTCTAAATAAATAGCACAACGAGGCACACCTTCGCCTACATCAGGAGCTCCAAGCATTGGGAGAGAGAATTACCTCCCACAATAGTGGGGCCCCACAGGTCACTTGCCAAGTAAAATCTCACCTCATCCAGAAAATGACTATGAACGATAACGTTGAGGCGTACCTATTGATTTTTGAGCGTTCAGGAGTACGCGAAGGATGGCCAGCTGAACAGTGGGCTGGAATAATTGCTACTTCCTTGTGGGTGACTCGCAAAAAGCCTATTATGAAGGAGCCAGAGCAAGCTCAAAACTATGCCACCCTGAAGGCTGAGATTCTGGCACAGTTAGGTGTCACCCCAGCGGTTCCACTCCTGGCGTTACGATGCAGGAAAGGCCCCACGCTCTTAACTCTACGACCTCATCCATGCAGTGGCGGCTCCAGCCTGACGCATGTACAGCTGTTGCAGTCGTCAAAAGGGTCGTCGTTCCTGAGGGGTCTTCCAAGCACCGTCCAGAAGTGGGTCAGCTAGAGTGACTGGAGAAAACCCCCTACCCAGTATTGGGATGTACATGGAGTGCTACAAATTCCATGAACTTGGACATGTGGAGGCAGTTTGCCCTCTGAACTCTGACCAAATGCAATGTGACATTTCTGTGGGGTATTTCTCGGGAGGGGTTCCTTCTGTTAAGCAGACTCTTACAGAGAAGGGGCGGTAAGAGAAAAATAGGATGTGTGAAGTCAAAGTAGATGGAGTTCCTGTAAGAGCAATACTTGATACTGGCTGTACAGTTACCTTGGTCTTTGCAAATCTTGTTAAATCCGAAATTCTTCCAGGAATCTCGTTACAGGTAACCTGTATCCATGGGGATATATCTTACTTACCCAGCCGTAGCAATGTACATAGAACCCCCCCCCCCCCGCGGCCCAGTACATCATCAGGTCGGGTAATGCCTAACCTGTTTTATGAGATATTTTTCAAAAGGTCAGGGGAGCTTGTCTCGTAGCCATGGAATAGAAGAAAACATTACATAGTGCAATAATGTTTATCAGTGAATGGGTGCTCAATGAATCAAAAATGACTACTCACATTCAAGTAATCAAATAAAGCAGTCATCCAACTTTAAGGGGTGGATGTGCCCTGTGTGATTGCAGCAGCCACCAGCTACCACCTCCAAGGAAGAAAAAATGAGAGACCATATAGTGTAGAGGTAAAAAATTCTAATGGGGAATATACAAATGAAGGCTTACACGTAATACAGTCGATGTCGGCAATGAATGGATAGCAGATAACAGATGTCCCTTGGGTCGCGATCCCCTGGGCTGTTTGTTCTCCTCCGCTCCACCGGAAACACTGGTATCCACACCGGGGCTCCCGTTACGTCCCACTTCCGGTGCGCCGAGAACCACCGGATCTGGTGGTGAAGGTGGATCCCTGGTGTCTCTTTCTCTTGGATGTTGATAGACTGGAACACTCAATGCGTTTCGTCGTTATCTCTTATGACTTCGACCTGTTTTATGAGATATTATTGGGTCAGAATTTCCCGTGATTTTGGGAACAGTGGGAAAAAAAATCTGATTGGGTCCAGGATGTACCCTTAATGTCTGAGGTCCCTGATCCTGTAGATCCAGGTTCTCTGCAACTGGGTATAGCAGATGAAGAACCCACGGTTGAGGGCCCTCCAGAGCCAGAACTTTATTTTAAGGACTTACAGTTTGCCCCTGTAAAATTTGCCTCTGCCCAAATATACGATTTGACGCTAGTAAATCGCCAAGGTCACGGTAGTTATTATAAATAGGGTACCAGTTAACTCCGATGTTACGTCATCGCTACCCTACTTTATCTGCAACAATGACTTATTGTATAGGGTATAGAGAGACGATCCCGGTAGATTAGAACAACTTCTGGTGCCAAAATCCTTTAGAAATCAGGTGTTACAACTGGCCCATAAACATATCCTGGGGGGACACCTAAAAGTAAAGAAAACCACAGATAGAATAAAGGCGCGTTTTTACTGGCCAGGTCTACACAAAGAGGTAGAACATTATTGTGAGACGTGCTTACAGCATAGTAGAAGCACTGTGCTGCAGTGGAAGCACTGCGTGCTGGGTGATGATTGTGAAAGGCAGGGTTGCAGACCTGTCTAAGACATGCAAATGAGCATACAGTAATATTTCCATTATATATATATATATATATATATATATAAAGAAGAAAATAGCCGTGTTAGTCCAGTTGCGATAGTGCAGAATAAATGAGTTCTTCAGTATTAGGTGATACCTTTTTTATTGGACTAACAATTTATGTCATAGGACAAGCTTTCGAGAGTTATCCTCTCTTCTTCAGGTCGAGCTTGACACACACATATATATATATATACACACACGCGCGCGTGCGCACGCAAGAGAAAAGAAAAAAAAAAGTATCCCAACAAAAGCACTCAGGTATACTAAAGTATTAAAAATGTATTAATATTAACATCACAAAGAAGGTGTAGCAGCCACAGCGGAGTACAGACAAGGAAGAGCCCCAGGGCTCTGTACTCCTCGGTAGTCTTATGGCTGCTACACCTTCTCCTCTGTGGGCCGTCCGGTAAAGCGATATTCCGCAATCCAGTGACTACTACCAGTATCTACACACAAGTGACTTATCCTGCTGCTGTGTTATTCAATGCTTAGCTGTGGCTAAGTATTCATTTGTTTACATCTGCAATTGTATCACCTCTGGACTGACTCCTTATAAACTTTTATTTCTATGGAATCACTTAATGATTCATTACAGCTCATAGGAGTTCATGTTTATATAGTTTAGGACATGTTGTTCTTTACAGATATCTGATGTTATCAAGCTATTATGTTATTATTTTTTGATATCATGCATGTTCTCCACATTCACTTATAATGAGTTAGGGCTCTGTTTATATAGGGAATAGTACTGTTCCATCAGGTTCTCTAATCAAACCGGCCAGTCAGTGTGGTGGGAAGCTGATTGCTTGCCTCCACACCCTATGTTCATCGTGTGTTAACAAGATTATTCATCAGGTTGGCTGGCATAGGTTGTTACATACAGGTGTAAGGTACTGTATGATCACCCTACTTATAGGAAACTGAGGATTTTTTTAATTGTTCATGTTGTTTGTGATGTTAATATTAATACATTTTTGATACTTTAGTATACCTGAGTGCTTTTGTTGTGATACTTTTTCTTTTCTCTTGCGCTTCTATTTACATTTTGTCCCTAGCACCGTCAGCAGTTGTGCATCTTATACATACATACATACATAAAGCTGACTTTTGGTACTAATTACTTAAGGGTCTGTTGCAGGCATTTTTACGTGTTTCATATATACATACACATACATATACACACACAGTTACATATACATAGTAGATGAGGTTGAAAAAAAGACATACGTCCATCAAGTTCAACCTACAGTATGCTAAATTTAGACAATAGATACTTTATCCTATATCTATACTTACTTATTGATCCAGAGGAAGGCAAACAAAAAAAAACAATAAGGGGAAAAATAAATTCCTTCCTGACTCCATGAATTGGCAATGGGATTAATCCCTGGATCAACATTCTTCCCATGTTTACTTATTTGGTTTATCACTGTATAACTTGCCTTTCTAAAAAGATGTCCAACTGTTTTTTGAACAAATGTATTGTATCTGCCATCACAGTCTCCATGGGTAAGGAATTCCACATTTTAACTGCCCTTACTGTAAAGAACCCCTTCCTTTGTTGCTGGTGAAATCTCCTTTCCTCCAACTTAAAGGGATGACCCGAGTCATTTGTACTGCCCTTGGGATGGCAGTTCGTTCATTTGAAAGCTCCTTGTACTGTCCCCGAATATATTTGTATATATAGTTATCATATCCCCTCTTAGATGCCTCTTTTCTAATGTAAATAAATCTAATTTAGCTAGCCTCTCCTCATAAGTTAGATTGTCCATCCCCTTTATTAATTTGGTGGCTCTTCTCTGCACTCTCTCTAGTTCCAGAATGTCTTTTCTAAGGAGTGGAACACAAATTTGAACTCCATATTCAAGTTGTGGACTTACTAATGTGTTGTAGAGGGGCATAACTATGATTACTTCTCTTCCATCCATTGCCCGTTCAATGCAAGATAAGATCTTGTTTGCCTTTGCAGCTACTGCATGACTTTGGGCACTATTGCTAAGCCTGCTGTTTACAAGCACTCCTAAATCCTTCTACATCAAGGATTTACTCAATATATCTGCATTTAATGTGTAAGTCGCCTTTTTATTCTTGCATCCCAAATGCATAACCTTACATTTATCTGTATTAAACCTCATCTGCCATTTACCTGCCCACGTTTCCAGTCTCTCCAAGTCCTTCTGAAGAGAAATTACATCCTGCTCTGATTCTATTACCTTACACAATTTAGTATCATCAGCAAATAGAGACTTTGCTCTCGATCCCAACCTCAAGGTCATTAATAAACAAGTTAAAAAGCAGGGGTCCCAGTACCGATCCCTGAGGTACTCCACTCACGACTTTAGCCCAACCTGAACAAGGTCCATTTATGACAACCCTCTGTTGTCTGTCCTTTAACCAGTTTTCAATCCAGGTACATATATTATTACTGAGTCCAATTTTCTTAATTTTGTACACCAACCTCGTGTGGAACCGTATCAAAAGCTTTTGAAAAATCTAAGTAGACCACATCAACTGCATTACCCTGGTCTAAATTCCTACTTACCTCCTCAAAGAAACAAATAAGGTTAGTTTGGCATGATTTATACTTCATAAATCCATGCTGACTTTTACCAATAATTTTGTTTTCCATTAGGTATTCCTGAAAATTATCCCGTATTAAACCTTCAAGTAGATTCCCCATTATTGAAGTCAGGCTTACAGGTCTGTAATTCCCCGGTTGTGATCTAGCTCCCTTTTTAAATATAGGCACCACATCTGCTTTATGCCAATCTTGTGGTACTGAGCCTGTGGAAATGGAGTCCTTGAATATTAAATATAATGGTTTGGCTATTACTGAACTCCTTGAGAACTCTTGGATGTATACCATTAGGGCCAGGTCTCTTATTTACTTTAATTTTTTCAAGCCGCTTATGAACTTCTTCCTCAGTTAACCAATTGTTCATTAATATGGAGGTTGTGGCTTCCTCTTGCGACACTACTAATGAAATTGATTCTTCCCTGGTAAACACAGAGGCAAATAATTTGTTTAATATGTCTGCTTTTCCCTTATCTCCAATAATCTGCCTGCCCATATCACACTGAAAGGGTCCTATATTTTCTTTTCTCATTTTTTTGTTATTAAGGTACTTAAAGAACTTTTTAGGGTTGATCTTACTTTCTATTGCAATCCTTTTTTCATTATCCATTTTTGCTAATTTGATTGCCCTTTTGCAATTTTTGTTACATTGCTTATAATTCTGATATGATGCCTCCGTCCCTTCTGATTTAAAAAATCTAAACGCCTTCCTCTTCTTGTCAATTTCCTCCCCTACCTGTTTATTTAGCCACATTGGTTTTGACTTATTTCTTTTATACTTATTACCCAAGGGCAGGCCTGCACAACACGCGGCCCGCCTGCACTCATTGTGCGGCCCGCGGCGGCTTTCCCTGTCCTCCTCCCTCCCGAGCCTGCTTCCCCCCACGAGCCCGCTTTCACCCCGCACGCGAGACCGCTCTCCCCCTCCTCCCCCGCACGTCTGCTTTCACCCCACGCGCGAGCCCGCTCTCCCCCTCCTCCTCAAGCTTGCTCTCAGGACTGCGCGCTGTATGCGTGTCGCACTTCCTGTTTGTGAGTATGCTAGTCCTGCCTGCTCTGCTGCCGTGAAGTGAGGTGTAGGGGGTGATGTGAGGAGAGGTGCAGGGGGGGTGAGGAGAGATGTAGGGGGGTGAGGAGAGATGTAGGGGGGGTGAGGAGAGGTGCAGGGGGGGTGAGGAGCAGGGGGTGAGATGCAGGGGGTGATGTGAGGTGCAGGGGAGTGATGTGAGGTGAAGTGCAGGGGGGGTGAGATGCAGGGGGGGTGAGGTGCAGGGGGGTGGGATGTGTGTGGGCTGTAGGGGGGTATTGTTTGTTATATGGAGGGGGAATATTGTGTATGGGTGTGGGGGAGAGATGGTGGTGTGAGTGGGTGAGTCTTGCAAAGGTTGATGATGAGGGGTGAAGGGGGGATATGAGGATGAGGGGTGCTGGGGGAGACATGAGAATGATGAGGGGTGCTGGGGGAGATATGAGGATGATGATGGGTGCTCGGGGAGATATGAGGATGATGAGAGGTGCTGGGAGAGATATGAGGATGATGAGGGGTGCTGGGAGAGATATGAGGAGGATGAGGGGTGCTGGGAGAGATTGATGAGGGGTGCTGGAGGAGATATGAGGATGATGATGATGATGATGATGATGAGTGCTGGAGGAGATATGATGATGATGATGATGATGATGATGATGATAAGTGCTGGAGGAGATATGAGGATGATGATGAGGATGATGATGATAAGTGCTGGAGGAGATATGAGGATGATGATGAGGATGATGATGATAAGTGCTGGAGGAGATATGAGGATGATGATGATGATTGATGATGATAAGTGCTGGAGGAGATATGAGGATGATGATGATGATGATAAGTGCTGGAGGAGATATGAGGATGATGATGATGATAAGTGCTGGAGGAGATATGAGGATGATGATGATGATGATAAGTGCTGGAGGAGATATGAGGATGATGATGATGATAAGTGCTGGAGGAGATATGAGGATGATGATAATGATAAGTGCTGGAGGAGATATGAGGATGATGATAATGATAAGTGCTGGAGGAGATATGAGGATGATGATAAGTGCTGGAGGAGATATGAGGATGATGATGATGATGAGTGCTGGAGGAGATATGAGGATGATGATGATGATGAGTGCTGGAGGAGATATGAGGATGATGATGATGATGAGTGCTGGAGGAGATATGAGGATGATGATGATGATGAGTGCTGGAGGAGATATGATGATGATGATGATGATGAGTGCTGGAGGAGATATGATGATGATGATGATGATGATGATGATGATGATGATGATGATGATGATGATGATGATGATGATGATGATGATGATGATGATGATGATGATGATGATGATGATGATGATGATGATGATGATGATGATGATGTGCTGGAGGAGATATGATGATGATGAGGATGATGATAAGTGCTAGAGGAGATATGAGGATGATGATGATGATGATGATGATGATGATGATGATGATGATGATGATGATAAGTGCCGGAGGAGATATGAGGATGAAGATGATGATAAGTGCTGGAGGAGATATGAGGATGATGATGATAAGTGCTGGAGGAGATATGAGGATGATGATGATGATGATGATGATGATGATGATGATGATGATAAGTGCTGGAGGAGATATGAGGATGATGATGATGATGATGAAGATAAGTGCTGGAGGAGATATGATGATGGTGATGATGAGTGCTGGAGGAGATTGATTATGATGATGATGATGAGTGCTGGAGGAGATTGATGATGATGATGATGATGATATGTGCTGGAGAAGATTGATGATGATGATGATGATGATGATGATGATGATGATGATGATGATGATGATGATGATTTTACCCGTGCGGCCCGAATCTGTTTTCCTTGGAGCAGTTCGGCCCTTCTCACTTTTCAAGTTGTGCAGGCCTGCCCAGGGGTATACACTGATAAGTGTGCTTTTCTAACATTGTTTTAAAGACTGACCATTTATCTTCTACATTTTTCCCTGCAAAAACACCATCCCAATGTATTACTTGTAGATTAGACCTCAGTTTATTAAAATCTTCCTTTCTAAAGTTTAAGGTCTTTGTTGAACCCAAGTAATCTGATTTTTGATAATTTATTCAAATGAGACCATGTTATGATCACTGTTACACAAATGTTCCAGGACTTGAATATTTGTTATTACATCTACATTGTTTGATATGACCAAATCCAGTACTGCCCCTCTCCTGGTTGGTTCCTCAATAATTTGGGTCATATAATTGTCTTTAAGCACCCCCAAAAACCTGTTTCCTTTTGTTGTAATGCATTGCCCCAGTCTATGTCTGTATAATTAAAATTACCCATTATGCAAACATGACCCAGTTTTGATGCCTTCTCCATTTGCAAAAGTATTTTAGCTTCCTCAATCTCACAGATATTTGGTGGTTTATAGCATATTCCCAAATATATTCCATATTCCAAATAACCGTTGTTCTTCTGTGACTAAGTGATACTGTTTATTAAACCGGATTATTCAAGAAATATCAGCAAGAATTGTGTTTTTAACTTTTTTCTATTGTGGTTCCGGTCCACCTTGGACATTGTATTCTGTGATTGTGCCACAACTGTGAGGGTACAGGACACCAGCACAAGAAGATAGGGGTTATTGATGAGGAGAAAGTGAGCGAGTGCCAGTTCTAATGTTTTTAATATATAGTATCTAACATCAGCCAAAGTTAACTATTTTAACGTCGTATATCACCTCTCTGTTGGCAACATTGTGGACAGAGGATATCTATTACATATTTGGTGGGATTGTCCTAGAATCATTCCATTTAGAATAGGTTTTCTACTGTATTACAAGAACTAAACAGGTATGGTATTTCTCCTCCCCAATAAACTAATCCTGATTGGGATAGGAAGAATTCAAGGCTTGTTATCCCTATTTTAAATGCAATCCATTGTACTATAGCAAAATTGTGGAGGCAATTGTCCCTCCTACTCTCCAACAGGTACACAACAAGATCTGGAAAGTGATCCAATTTGGACAAATGATTCTGTGAATACTGTAGGTTTGAGAAACTTTGGGAATCCTGGTTAACGATGTTAAATTTGTCAAATACTGATTTTTTTATCCTCTTATTTACTTACTTGTTATAAACCCTACTTGTGTTAAGGACCATGTGTTCAAATGAATAAGATTTGGAGGTTTTAAACCTCATACTTTAGGGATAACAGTCAACCGTTTAAAAAAAAACACTAAGAGGGAGCTGATACTAAGAATCGGTAAGATGGCCTTCATAAAACTTGCACCAAGAAAGTAAGTCTAACTACAGGGGTGAGCAAACTTTTTATGACGAGCCCCCCTTTTCATCCTTGAAATTTTCTCGGGCCCCCCCTACCTGATGTAATCAAAATCCCATGAAAAAGAAACAACCTTTATTAAACAGTATACAAACAGTATACAATGTAAATGCAAATATGTCTAAATACTTACATATTTCAACAGCTCGCGCTTGCAAAATTAGGCTGCATCCACGCTGCCTCTGAGAGCGGTGACATCACCAACTCTCCAAGCATGAGCACAGGGTGTCCTGCACAATTTTGCAAGTGTGGATCGGGGCTATTTTTGTGTGTGTTTGTGTGTGGCTGTGTGTGTGTGTGCATTGACTGCTGCTGAGCATGCTTCAAAGTCAATTTTGTTTGTCTCCCCAAGCGCCAAGCTTGGGACAGCGTACGTGCACAAAGGCAATACCTTTGGGGGGACATTCATCCACCTCTTTGCTACCTCCCTTCCCTTTCTCCCCCCCCCCTCTTTTTCCCCCCTTCCCCTCCCTGTTCTTTGGCTTGCTATCCCCAGTGTCATCCAGACTCCT
Organism: Ascaphus truei; assembly: GCF_040206685.1. Classification (NCBI taxonomy): domain Eukaryota; kingdom Metazoa; phylum Chordata; class Amphibia; order Anura; family Ascaphidae; genus Ascaphus; species Ascaphus truei. Next base: position 386,977,949 of record NC_134484.1, on the reverse strand, counting down.
ACCTACAGTATTATTTATTTATTTCCGTTTTCAATGTTCTGTTTTCACTGTTTTTTTACATTATTTCTGTACATTCATAATATGACTGATATAGTGGCAGCCTACCCTTTCACTTGCAGAGGATCGCAGCGAAGCAGGTTGCCAGCAGAGGAGGGCAGGACAACAGCGCTATTGCAGGGCAGACACCGGAAAGAGGGGCGTTTGACTTCACTGCACTCGGGCGTGCTCCTCCCCGTACCTCCGAAGACGCACACAATATCACGTGGCCGCCACCTGCACTATCCTGTTCGGCCGTCCGTGCACATCTTCGGCTGCCTGCCTGCGCACATCTTTTTGGCCGCCCGCGCACAGCTTTTTCGCCCTCCCGCGCACATCGTCTGCCAGCTCGTGCACCCAGGTTTCGCCACACGCCGCCTGCACCCCCCTAAATAATCTTGCGCCCCCTTGCCCCCCCAGTTTGCGCACCAATGCATTCAATCACAACACACACACCCACCCAATCACAACCAACACACACACACTCAATCACAACACACACACAGCACACACAACACACACAGACAACACCCACACACTCAATCACAACAAACACACAATCACAACCAACACAGACACAACACACACAATCATAATCATAAGTCACACACTTTCACCTGGGGGGTGGGGAGCAGCATGCTCTGATCCCCCATGCTGCTGAAAACTGGGGCGGGAAAGACAGCAAGAGAATGAGGGCTTGTCTGTGTGCAGAGAGAAGCCCCGCCCCCTCTGCAAGACAGAGCAGAGAAGCAGCCTCAGCACGGAGCTCCTTGGCCGCCCGTGCACAGCTCTGCCCGCCCCCAGGTTTCCCCGCATGCAACCCGCACCCCGCCCCCCCTAAATAATCTTGCGCCCCCGAGTTTGCACACCGCTGGTCTAACATATCACAAACACTGTCCCACATGCAATAACACACAGACAAGTACACATAGGTATACAAAAGCCATTGCAGTAAAACAGCATTAAGCAGTGGACCCCTTTTGGAAAATTTTGATGCAATCATATGACAAACCAAAAGCACATCATGTAGGTAAACGGGATGCAGCTATCCCAGAAGAGGTGATACAAGCACTACTGGAAGTTTGAATAAGAGTAGCAAGACAAGTGGTTGGACATCCTGGGTGGTGGGTACATGCTATTACTAAGTGGCTGGATATATTACATGGGGAGTTTATGCTGCCACTGAAATCCATTTGTGATGTGTGTAAGGTTACACATATCTAGACTATTAATGGCAGAGAAAATAATATAGTATTTGATTTGTCTGTATATTTGTAAGGAGAGAACATTAATATTTTAAAATTATAATTACAATGTTAGTGTACTTGAAACTGTACAGAAAGTTGTTTGTGCATATACACCATTATATACTCTTGTTCCTACGCTGCTACATTTATAACCCTGTTTATAACCCTGTTGTATGTTGGTGTATAAACGCAATGCAATTAACAAAGGATTCTGCAACGTTTCCATACATGTCAGAAAACAAAAATGATTCCATAACCACATCTGTGGCCCCGGCCATGGTGCCTCAAGCACTGATGGATCACATGACCGCTCTTTGCAGTTCCACGTGATCACTTCCGGGCTGTAGCCCTCGAAATGCACAATTCTGTTTTAATTTAAATTGAATCAATCAGGTATTAAAAATTAGGAAGAGTGTCATAATTTACTTCAAACAATGAACTGTGTATCATATGTGTGAAGCCAAAATATGTAGATGTTTGCTGCACACCAATACAACAGTTCAAAAGTAGTGATACTTATACCGGTGCTCCTTAACCGAGGGAAGACATGTGTTGCATCCGATGACTCCAAAGCTATGAAGGGACAAGGGCACATGGATTTCTTAATCATAAAGCATTTATTGTGCCATAGAGTACACAACATTTCGGCCTTCTGCCCTTTCTCAAGTGAAGTGGTAATGGTAAGAGAACAGACAAACAAACATTAAATAGTCTCAAAATCCAAAAACCCATGCGCAGCTGCTTTGTTACTAATCATCTTAATCAGGTTCCTCTCTGTTCAATCCTCCGGTTCCAGCCCCTTGGGTGGGCATATGTGTCAAGTCTTCATACATATGACGCCATTTTATGAAGGTTTTAACAACTTTTTAGCATTAACATTTAACACACAAGCATTTTTAAAATATCAAATATAACATTAGTACATAGACCCCTAAATCTCAAAACCACATAATGTCCGAAAGCCCAATTCCCTTTCTCATTCCAACACTATGTATTATTTAGTTGCTACCATTTAGTTATAAGAGATCAATATATGCAGTAGATCGAACATATAATAAGCTGACAAATCAGTGATTGCTATAATACTCCCTTTTCCATGCACGTTTTTTTCTCCCTTTCTCGCGGACTTTCAAAATTCCTAACTCTGTTTCTCATCTATTTTTTTCCCTTCTTTTTTTGTTCAATCTTATTTTCTTACTCTTCCATTTCTCTTTTCATAGCTTTCTTTTGACACCTCTTCCCACGCCAACTTTGTAACTTTTTTTTTTTTTTTTTAACAGTGAACAAGCTGAAAATGACAGTGTACAGCAGGAAATAAAATTAAATATACAATTTTGAGAGATACAGCTATTGGATGTGAATGGAAAGGAGCGAAGAGCAAATTTCTGTGTCAAAGTTCCTATGAATGCTCGGTTAGATGGGGCTTGAAAAGCACATCACTGAGCCATTCGTTGCTTGCTATAAACAGTTTAAGAGGTGTCAGTATCAGTCCAATCATACAATCTGCTGCTCCACACCAGTGTTGCGGAGAAATCTGTAGGCTTTACAACATTGTTTTTAAAGTACTTTCTTCTGGCAGGCACAACTTTTGAAAGAACTAAATAACTAGTACAAGGGTAATTAAAAGAGGAAATATAGAAATAATACATGCATTAATGTGATGACACTACAGCACACCGGCATTCTTGCAAGTAAATAAGCAGGACTGAAACCCGTCTGAATGCCATTGTATAAAACATCTAGGAAGGGAGGGGGAACCCAAACCATTCTATGATTATGTCTGGAGTACAAAGTTGAAGGCATAGTTGACTGATAAAATACAATGAATACCCACATAAAGAGTATTGCACTTGCAAATCCTACTAATCTACTGAACAATATGTTTTGCCATGTGAACAAAAGGTTAAGTTATTGTATGAGCCACTAAATATTTAACCACCGCAGTGCTGGGGCTGGTAATCTAAATGCTTACCAGATATTTTTTTTCTCCCCTGTTTGTTTTTCCAGACATTTTGTCTTCTATACAGAGAACACAACCTTTCTGAAGCTATAAAGAGAGAGGACGGGCCATCACTGTTTTAGGTGTTAACATCCCTAGTCATTTTGTTTCTAATGATTTCAATAGATGCTGTGCTCCACGGAACAAATTAAACAGAAAATTGACCAGGTAAGTGTATAATAGGCTGGAATATCTGCTACAACATACCCAGCAAAAATTAATTTTTTCTAGGTATATGAAAAATAATCTGTAATAACACTGAAAAAGTTGCCACTGCAATTTGTTAAAGATGACTAGTCTACTTTTTTCTGATGAAAAAAATGGAGATTGCTTCCGAGGTTCACAGCACCTTCACTCAGCCAGTTGTACGAATATAAAAAACTTTATTAGTAACCAGCAATGTACAACAGCATGAACACTCTTACGCGTTTCGTCCAAGCCAGGACTTTTTCAAAGAGTACTTTTTTCTGATATATATTCATGGGCTCTCATTACAACTGATATATGATTCAAAAGAATAACATTTGATGTGCTGTACCAGGGGTGGTGGCCTTTTGCCAATGACACTAGCCACCCCTGTGCTTATTTATGCGTCCCCCATCTACTGACTTTTTGTTAGAAAAATTGTGGTCAATTATTGTAATGTTCTGCTGTAAATTTAAAAACAAATATATAAATAAACGTTAAAAAAGGATGACTTCTCTTTAGCTTCTATAGTCTGGTCAGGGCTAGAAATCTTGGATCCGAGGACACATGAAAGAAGCAAGGCCCCCTCCCCTTAACCCTCTGGCACACTGAGGAGACACTAGGGGGAGGGAAGGGGAGGTATGGCTTAGGATGGGGGGGAGCAGAAGGTATTGGGGGGAGGAGAAGGTATTGGCGGGGGGAAAGGAAGGAGGTATGGAGGGAAAAGGAAGGAGGTATTGGGGGGGAGAAGGAGCTATGGGGGAGGAGAAGGAGCTATGGGGGAGGAGAAGGAGCTATGGGGGAGGAGAAGGAGCTATGGGGGAGGAGAAGGAGCTATGGGGGAGGAGAAGGAGCCATGAGGGGGGTAGAAGCAGCTATGAGGGAGGAAGCAGCTATGGGTTCTAGAAGGAAAAAACTATGGGGTTGGAGGAGCTATAGGGGGGAGAGAAGGCGCTTTGGGGGGAGGAGGAGCTAAAAAAAAATCCCTAGCTCCTCTCTGGAGCGCTAACTAACACTTAACTACTATTTACAAGTTGGAGAGCTAAGCTCTTTACCAACATCTTTGGCTACATCACATATTTCCCCCCACCCCACCCCATTTGCTCAAGCGCGGTCAGGTAAACAACTATATAAAAGGAGGCGTACTCCTGCGATAATGCATCTGCAATCCCGTATTTGGAGCCAGCCCTGTAGTTCTACAGTAAAATGGAACATTTGAAGACTTGGGAACCAGCGAGTCACCCAAGCATTCCTTTCTCTATTCTGGTGCATGTACTTTAGAGGGGCAGGTTCCGTTATAAGGATATAAACTTTCTACCTAGCAAGTAGTATTTTAGGGACTCCAGGGCCCACTTAATTGCCAAGCTCTCTTTTTCTACAATGGCTTTTTCTCTCATGCGGGTTTAACTTCCTACTGATATACAGCACTGTGTTCTTCCGCTCCAACTCTCTGTGAGAGCACAGGACCTATCACTATGTCGGAGGCATCACATTGGACCTGGAATTCTTTGGTAAAGTTTGAACTAAGGCGGGTTGTGCACACAATGCTTCTTAACTTTTGGAAGGCTTACCTACGCGTTTCGGGCTATAAGCCCTTTATCAGCTTGTAGCCCGAAACACGTAGGTGTGCTGTTTGTTTCTTTGATCCAATAAACTTCATTTTTTATCGTGGGACCGCACCCTTGTTATTTTTGCAAGCAAGCACTGGACGTAGTGCTCCTTTTTTTCTCTCCCTTCTTGCTTTTATTAAATCAGACAGAGAAGTAGAGATGGTGGCAAAATCTGGTATGACCCGGCGGTAGTAGACTACCAACTCAAGGAAGGTTTGAACCTGTTTTTTAAGTGGTCTTCGCCATCCCTTAATAACCTTGAGCTTTGAGACTTTACCAACCCACTACCAACTGTATAGTCTAAGTACATTGTCTCTCCAAACCTATGGCACAGTTACTGGGGTTCGCCTCCTCAATGGAATCTAAGACTGCCTGGACCTTTTTGAGGTGTGAATCCCAGTCACTACTGGATGATAATATTGTCCAGATAACTTTCGGCATATACCCTGTGAGGTAAGAACCAATTAACCTCTGAAAGGTTGCTGGAGCCCCATGCAGGCCGAAGGGTGCACCTTAAACTGATAAAGCCTATCAAGTATAGAAGGTATTTTCTTCCTTAGCCTTCTATGCTAGTGGAACCTGCCAATAACCCTTAGTTAAGTTGAGGGCGGTTAAATGCCGAGCCTACCCTAATCTGCCTATAAATTTGTCTACCCGGGGCATGGGGTAGGTATTGAATTTAGAAACAGAAACATATAATATATATTATCTCTAACTGTGCATGCAATGTCTTGTATATAATGTACACCCTGTTCACTTATGTAACTATGTATTGTAACCATTTATTATTTGTCATCTTAACTCTATGCCCAGGACATACTTGAAAATGAGAGGTAATTCTCAATGTATTACTTCCTGGTAAAACATTTTATAAATAAATACAATGAACAGGAAAGGAGACTTAAGGGGCTATATACCAAGGCACATGTGGAGCAAATTTGACACAACAGCATCATTTTCATCACCTCTATGTATCACGCTGTTTGTTGTGCTTTTGCGACAGCTTGCAATTTTGGGAGATGTTGGGGAAGGAGCTGTATGATGTACAGATTATAATTATATGAGTCACATTGTGTGCTACTTTTTCTGACTTACATCTGCCAAATTGAAGGCAGCATAAGTATTTGTCTTCTAACAAACTACACCAGATATAAGAAACACTTAGTTACATTTGACACACTTGATGTAAAAAAATAAAATTAAAAAAAAAAAAATGGCATAATGCATCAAAATACTTCTTCACTCAAAAAGTACCTTAACACCTAAGGGGTAATTATATATATATATATATATATATATATATATATATATATATATATATATATATATATATATATATATATATATATTATATAATATATATAATAAAACCCTGGCTCCTAAAAATTCTGCCCGGCTCCTACATTTTTTTTTAAAATATGTGTGTGTGTGTGTGTGTGTGTGTGTGTGTGTGTGTGTGTGTGTGTGTGTGTGTGTGTGTGTGTGTGTGTATGTATATATATATATATATATATATATATATATATTTTTTTTTTTTTTAAATGCAGGAGCCGGGCAGAATTTTTAGGAGCCAGGGTTTTATTAAACGGGCTGGAGGGGCTCTGTTTCAGAATGTGCACGTGTCACACTCACTAACATACACTCCTCACCCATCACACTGTCAGAATAGAACGCAGGGAAGAGTAGTCCCGGGAACACTCCGCCTCGCTCTCAACACCTCTACAAGCTCCGACATGTTTATTCCCCACATGCACCACCAGGCACTGAAGACTAAGGGGCGCTGCGCTGATTAACCTGTCAGTCATCGCTGCGGCCGGTCACAATTTTTTCCATCCATGCAGTAAGGGATGACTTGAATGGGAGTTTCTGGGCAGTAGTGCCAAATCTGCCATATCGTACCTACTATATAATGAATCACCCCTATAGCCTCCTCAATAATACCTTCATGTGACCTTGGGCAAGTAACTTAGGGTCATTCTTACTAAGCAGTGCTAAACTGCTAGGCACTTAGCTGTTAGTTCTTAAGGGAAGAACATTTTTGCCTGTGTTTTTCTACTATTCGCAGTGCTATAACTTTACAATCATCATATCTTGCTTACCCCATGTTGTCTTGCAGTTGTTGCCACTTTAAATAGAAAATCTTCCTCCACAAAAGGCCGCACAGCATCATGGATAATCACCACCTCCGGTTTCTGTACTGAAGAGCTAAGGGAGTGGACTCCAGAGAATACTTTCAGCCCATTGAATATGGACCTATGACGTGTCACTCCGCCTTCCACCAGCGTGATGCGCTCATGGCCGTATTTATGGATAATTGCCTTCATCAAGTCAACACTCTCCGCAGCCACAACCACAACAATATATTTTATCCAGTGGACTCTGAAAGAAAAAGCCAGTAACTTTACTGCATATACATGATTGTAGTAGACATAGCCTAGTATTCTCCATTAGGAAGGGGCACCGCAAAGATTGTAGCCAAAATATAAATAGGAGTAAGAGTGTATATAGCCGTACATAGTTACATAGCAGGTTCAAAAAAGAAATACGTCCATCAAGTTCAACTTATGCTAAATTTAGACGACCCATACTTTATCCTATATTTGTACTTATATATATTTATTTCTATATATTTGTACTATATTTTCCAGAGGAAAGCAAACAAAATTCTCCAGTGAAATATAATCTAATGATATCTCATAAGGGTAAAACTAAATTCATTCCTTTGTTATATCCCTGTATACCTTGCCTTTCTAAAAAGATTTCCAACCTTTTTTTTAAAATATCCATTGTATCTGCCATCACAGACTCCATGGGTAATGAATTCCACATTTTAACTGCATTTACTGTAAAGAACCCTTTCCTTTGTTGCTAGTAAAATCTCCTACCTTCCAACCTAAAAGTTATCACCCTGCGTCGTTTGTACAACCCTTGGAATGAATAGTTCTTTTGAAAGCTCCTTGTATTGTCCCCGAATAAATCTGCATAGTTATCATATCCCCTCTTAGACGCCTCTTTTCTAATGTAAACAAATCTAAATTAGCTAGCCTCTCCTCATAAGTTAGATTGTCCATCCCCTTTATTAATTTGGTGGCTCTTTTCTACACTTTTTCTAGTTCCATAATGTCTTTTTTATAGAGTTGTGCCCAAAATTGTACTCCATATTCATGGGGTGGTCTTACTAATGCTTTATAGAGGGGCGTCATTATGTTTACTTCCCTTCCATGAATTCCCCGTTTACGGCAAGCTAAGATCATATTCCTCTTTGCAGCTACTGCATGACTTTGGGCACTATTGCCAAGACTGCTGTCTACTAGCACTCCTAAATCCTTCTCCATCAAGGATTCCCTTAATTTATCCCCATTTAATTTGAAAATTGTCTGTTTATTCTTGTTTCCCAAATGCATAACATACATTTATCTGTATTAAACCTCGCCTGCCATTTACCTACCCAAGATTCTAGTCTATCCAAGTCCTTCTGGAGAGAAATTACATCCAGCTCCGACTCTACTACCTTACACATTTTAGTGTTATCAGCAAATATGGAGACTTTGAACTCTATGCAAACCTCAAGGTCATTAATAAACAAGTTAAAAAGCAGGGGTCCCAATACCGATGCCTGAGGTACTTCACTCACAACTTTATCCCAACTCTCTGTTGTCTATCCTTCAACCAGTTTTCAATCCAGGTGCAAATATATATTTTTACTGAGTCCAATTTCCTTTATTTTGTACCCTCATGTGGAACCGTATGAAAAGTGATATGGCGATATGTGGTGGCAGGAGCCACCTTGTCTAAGGCTGATGAGAGTATGCTGTTGTATAGAGAGGTTGCTAGATCAGGGCAGAGATAAGAGAGGATCTAAACTATAAAATCTAAGTAGACCACATCAACTGCATTACCATTGTCTAAAATCCTACTTACCTCCGCAAAAAAACTAATAAGGTTAAATTGCCACGACCTATCCTTCCTAAATCCATGTTGACTATTACTGATCATTTTGTTTTCCCAATACCTGAAAATGATCCCATACTAAACCTTCAAGTAGGTTCCCCACTATTGATGTTAGGCTTACAGGAGTGTAATTCCCCAGTTGTGATCTAGCTCCCTTTTTAAATGTAGGCACCATGTCTGCTTTACGCCAATCTTGTGGTACTAAGCCAGTGGAAATGGAGTCCTTGAATATTAAATGTAATGGTTTGGCTATTACTGAACTTATCTCCTTAAATACACTTGGATGTATGCCATCGGGGGCCAGGTGCTTTATTTACTTTAATTTTATCAAGCCGTCTATGTGCCTCTTAAGTAACCAATTGTTCGTTAATATAGGAGGTTGTGGCTTCGTCCTGCGGTACTATTATTGCAATTGATTCATCCCCGGTAAATTTAATACCTATGCTTTTTCTTTATCTCCAATAATTTGCCTGCCCATCTTACACTGAAAGGGTCCTTGTAAGAGGTGTGCGCAGAGGTACATTTAATGGAGACCGATTTGGGTGAAATAAAATCCATGCTTTATTGCGCCTGTTACTTTACCAAGGAAAAACATACACAAATAAACAAAATAAAGGCCTACTCCACTTTGGAGAATAACTAAACCTTTACTCCAGCCCTTTCTAATTGGGTGGGTAGCTAAGCTGGTTACTACCCGAAAAACACACACACACACACACACACAGCCAGGTCCCCCTCTGGCTCCCCGGTCCTCCTGTTTTCGCCCTTACCTCCCGACGAGCGTGGTAGGCAGTGGAGGCAGGGGGGGGGGCAGATGCCCAACAGTGCCGGGGAGGTTGTGCAGGCGATTGCGTCACCGGAGGTTCCTGACGGCTCTTCTATAGGGCGTTGCCATCTGCAATAGGGTTGCGCATGCGCAGTGAGTTCCCTAGCCGGCGGCCATTTCAATAAGCTTGGCGCATGTGCAGTTAATGCACGCGAACGGCAGCCAATCAAAAAGGAGGCTCCCACGAGGGACTACATGTCCCATGAGCCTTAGAGAGATACCAGTTGACGCAAGACAGCCAATAGGGCTAGAGGATTTCTCTTGCTTGCGATATTGATACATTGCGTGCGCGAGGAAGCACGTTAGTCGGTGCTGGGACATAGCAGTGGGGGAGGGTGTATGTGCAGGGCATCTGTGGCCCCTACACTAGGCCAGAGACTCCCCAAAAGGCCCCAGCTATGCCCCGAATCCCATATTAGTATTGTGATAGCTACAGGGAGTGGCCCCTTAGGTAGGGACACGGCCCCTTTAGCTGGTTAGAAGCAGAGACACAGCTACATTGCTTGCGAGCCTGTGGAGAGTGGTCTGGGCTCAGATCACTTGGCAAGATACTAAGACTGTCTGTAAGGGGGACACTCAAGCTGGATACCACCCACGCAGAGGAGGACCCACCACAGAAGCATCGCTGGATCAGCGGATCATGTGCAGTTACCCAAGCAGCGTGCACACTACACACTATAGTGGCAGCGCTGACCACACACAAGGGTGGAGTTGGTATTCTCGTGGACACCAGGGCGGTTGGGTGCCCGAGGGCCCATCAGGTACTGCGGACACGGTGTGGGTTACACGGTGGTGGGGCAAGGCCCTGCGATGCTGAAGGGGTAGCTGTAACCAGTAGTATTATTATCCGTTTCGCACTGCCTATTTACAGTTAGGTCTGGAAATAATTGGACACTGACTCAATTTTCATAATTTTGGCACTGTACGCCACCACAATGGATTTGAAATGAAACAACCGAGATGCAATAGAAGTACAGACTTTCAGCTTTAATTCAAGGGGTTGAACAAAAATATCGTATGAAACGTTTAGGAATTGCAACCACTTTCATACACAGTCCCCTTACTTCAGGGGCTTAAATATAATTGGACCAATTAACACAATCGTAAACAAAATGTTCATTTTTAATACTTTGTCAAGAATCCTTTGCAGGAAATGACTGCTTGAAGTCTGATACACATGGACATCACCAAACGCTGGGTTTCCTCCTTTGTGATGCTTTGCCAGGCCTTTACTGCAGTTGTCTTCAGTTGTTGTTTATTCGTGGGTCTTTCTGCCTTAAGTTTTGTATTCAGCAAGTGAAATCCATGCTCGATCGGGTTGAGATCAGATGATTGCATAGGCCTATGCAGAATATTCCACTTCTTTGCCTTAAATGCCTGGGCTGCTTCCGCAGTATGTTTTGGGTCATTGTCCATCAGTAAAGTGAAGCGCCGTCCAATCAACTTCGCTGAATTTGGCTGAATATGAGCAGACAATATATCCCTATACACTTCAGAATTCATCCGGCTGCTTCTGTCACATCCTCAGTTAACACTAGTGACACAGTGCCATTGGAAGCCATGCATGCCCATGCCATCACACTGCCTCCACCGTGTTTTACAGATGAGGTGGTATGCTTCGGATCATGAGCCGTTCCATGCCTTCTCCATACTTTTTTCTTCCCATCAATCTTGTACAGGTTGATCTTAGTTTCATCTGTCCAAAGAATGCTGTTCCAGAAATAGGCTGGCTTTTTTAGATATTGTTTGGCAAAGTCTAATCTGGCCTTTCTATTCTTGAGGCTTATAAATGGTTTGCACCTTGTGGTGAACCCTCTGTATTTGCTCTCGTGAAGTCTTCTCTTTATGGTAGACTTGGATAATGATATGCCTACCTCCTGGAGAGTGTTCTTCCCTTGGCTGGATGTTGTGAAGGGGTTTTTCTTTACCATGGAAAGGATCCTACGATCAGGCCTTTTTGTGTTGCAGAGCTCACCAGTGCGTTTTTTTTTTCAGAATGTACCAAACTGTTGATTTGGCCACTCCCAATGTTCCTGCTATCTCTCTGACGGATTTTCCTTTTTTTTGCAGCCGAAGGATGCCCTGTTTCACTTGCATTGAGAGCTCCTTTGACCGCATGTTGTGGGTTCACAGCAACAGCTTCCAAATGCAAATGCCACACCTGGAATCAACTCCAGACCTTTTACCTGCTTAATTGATGATGAAATAACGAAGGAATATACCACACCTGTCTATGAAACAGCTTTTGAGTTAATTGTCCAATTACTTTTGGTCCCTTGAAAAAGAGGATGCTACATATTAAGAGATGTAATTCCTAAACCCTTACTCCAATTTGGATGTGAATACCCTCAAATTAAAGCTGATAGACTGCACTTTTAGCCCATATTCATTATTTAACTGTATCTTGAATTTATTTTGGTACACAGCCGAAATAACAAAACTTGTATCAGTGTCCAATTATTTTCGGACCTAACTGTACATGTTCTCAAGTAAAAGTTATTATCATATAATGTGTGTGGATATTAGTATTGTGATTCTTGTGAGGGGCTCCTCCCACTAAGTTGGGATCCCTTCCAGGTGGAGGCTTTGTACCAAGTTGTATTGTTATATCACCCCGGGCTCCCCATGGCAGAGGTTTGGTATTTCCGTGAGCCAACAGGTAAAGTCAGCACCCATAGACTCTTTACCCTAGGGGGAAAGAGGGCTACACATACATACATACATACACCAGTCCAACAAAAAGTCTCTTATCTGTTTCTGTTGTTGTAGCTGTAGGGGAAGGCCTCTCTGTTCTCCTGCTTGTGTGCTGTGGCACTCTCTGTGTCCAGGTATAGAGGTCTTGTCCCCTTGTCAGCATTCAGTCTTGTGTGCATCAAGACATCATATTTTCCTCAGGTCAGCTCAGTTGTGGGCTAAGGAAATCTCTGCAGTCCTCTTTCTCCTTATGTCAGCCCAAATGTGAGCTAAGGAATCTCTCTCCTGTTTCTCATATCAGGCTTTTTCTAAGAGTTATAAATCAGCCAGGTGGAGTCTGGTTGATTGCCTGTGTGTAACCAGCACACTTCGGATTTGGTGGCAGTTTCATGTTACGGTCCTATGTTTTCTTTTCTCATTTTTCTATTAAGGCAGCGGTGCACAAACTGGGGGGGGGCGAGACTGACAACGGGGGCGCGGGGTTTACAGAGACCACGCGCACTTCCTGAAGCCACTTAAATTAAGTGCCGGGGAAGCGGTGAAGGACTCTGTAAACCTCTTACCGTGGCTCCGGCGGCTTCCTAGACGCGTCGCCATGGCAACGGAGGTCATGTGATGTCACATTGCCATGGCAACATGACGCCGAGGTAAGAGGGGGGGGGGCTGACAGAGAGGAACTACCGGCAGGGGGGCATTGGGAAAAAAGTTTGCACTCCCCTGTAGTAAGGTAGTTAAATAACATTTTAGGGTTGATCTTACTTTCTATTGCAATCTTTTTTTTCTCTCATTTTCAATTTTTGCTAATTTAATTGCCCTTTGCAACTTTTGTTAAATTCCTTATGTCTGATGTGATGTCTGCGTCCCTTCTGATTTAAAGAATCCAAATGCCTGCCTCTTCTTTTCCATTTCCTCCCCTACCTGTTTATTTAGCAACATTGGTTTATACGTTGTTCCTTTTATATTTATTACCCAAAGTAAGTGTGCTTTTCTAACAATGTTTTAAATACTATCCATTTATTTTCCACATTTTTTACTGCAAAAAATATCATCCCAATTTATTCCTTGTAGATTATTCCTCAGTTTATTAAAATCAGCATTTCTAAAATCTTACATCTTTGTTGAACTTTGTTTGTAGTAGACATTATTGCATGTTAAGTTTACCGCTGGACCAAATTTTAATGAATCGTCGCACAATTTGCTTTTGTGCAATTTGAAATGCCCCACTGCTTATATTTGTAATGCAATAAAGAACAAATGTAGATCTTGCAGACTTTATTTGCACCGTCATCGTGCAGAACGAGTGTAAATGCGCAGTTTGACAAATCGCACAATTTGTCATGTTACTATTCCCATTGTTGGGGATATTAATGCAGTGTATATGTTTGTTGGACAAGGGCACTTATGGGGTAAAAATGTTTCTCTGTAGTGTGGTTCATGACCAAGAAATGTGCACCTTGACAATAAAATATTTGACTAACCCTGCAAGTGGGAAGAATTGAGTCACCATATAAAGGATGCACTGGGGGAAGAGTTTAACTGTAGGAGTGTCGATGCACTTAAGAAAGTGCAAGGATCTGGGTGAGTGTATAAACGACTTATGTAAGTCACTGCTAAGTGTTTATAAACTAAGCCCCTATCTCAAGATTAACAGGCACATCTTCAGACAACACTAGCTGTGCAGCTCTTCTGTGCATTATCCTTGTAGTGTAAACAAAATATTTGCAGTCAGTCCAAGGCTGTCCCTGCAGATCTGGATGCAGCAAGATTCCCACCCCCTACCATAGCAGTGTGTTCAAGATCCCGTTACCTCTCAAATGCCTGCAAGGTGTGACTGATCAGCGGCCTCCCCAGCACGCTGCAGAATTGTTTTGGGGTGGAGCCCCCGAGCCTCTCGCCGCAGCCCCCAGCAGGCAGCACCGCAGCCGCATACAGGCTGGGCTTCCCCAATGCATCCTCCTCCCGGACTGGGGAGCCGCTGCTCTCTGCCGCGCTGTGCATGGAGCTCCGGCCTGCACCAGCACAACTGCGGGGAGGGTGAATACAGCGCAGGGCCTCGCTGATCACTGCCTCATTAAAAGCACCTGCTGCCAATCTCCGCTCCAGCCCAATGGCAGGCTCACAGAACCATAAATAAAGCTGTATCGCTGCCCTCAAGATCCTGTTTCACTTGAGATTTATTCCAAGCTATTTTGTAACAGTCTGATACCATGTAGTATGTTTTCAAAATAGAGGACTCCCAGCACTCCCAAAAATGCGAAGCAATGAATAATAGTGAAAAGGGGAATAGTGCATGTGCATCATTTGCTTAGATCAGAAAGTTCCAGATACAATGTTTATAAAACAATGTCAATCTTATCAAAACAAGTGATAAGAATCACAGAGTTCCTTCAGCCGACGGGAAAACTCACAAAGTAGAAGAGCTAGAGAAAAAAAACCCAGCTCAGAGCTCTACAAGACACATCAGTCTCTAGTACAAAAATCCTCAGAGTAACAAAATATTGTGTAATGTGGCAGTAATGTGGTCAGCAGACTGTGTTCTATATAATGGGAGCTCTTGAACACATGTGCCGTTAGATACAGAGAGACACAGGAGGAAAAAATAAAGTAGTAGCAAAAAAAAAAAAAGGTCTTTATCAATAAAGAAAACCTGACACGCGGAGTCAGAAAAATATTGCTAACTATTTCTTCTCTGTCATATAGAGATATCAAGCCAAAAAGACCCTTCTTCTGGCCCGTTTCCACCAGCCCAGTGGTTTGTTGCACTTCCCTTGTGAGAAGAGAATTAAAGGGGGGACGGGACCTTAAGTCAGGGTCAGAACAGTTCAGTAGCCGTAAAGTAAATCACAGGCACTGCCGCAAAGAGCAGATGGCTCTTGTGTGCATACTCGCAGATGTCCTGTGTCTGCGGGGTTCATGTTGTGCTTCCTACAGGGGTGTTTTTTTTCTCCAAATACAGGGCTTGCATGATGACGTTGGTACAGAACTACGGAGAGCCAGGGGGGACTTTGTGTTGCCATAGAGGTCGTATACACAGCTTTCTAGATGCTGAGAAACATAGCTGGAGTCGGCATGATGAATGCAGAGGATTTTGGGAAGCGAGCAGCTGCTGCTTTCCACATATCTTGACGTAATAACACTCATCCACAAGTTGTCAGCATAGCTCGTTCCATGCACATATAATAAAGAGATTAGAAAACGTGAATCATAGCATGTTCGTGCCACATTTATCCTATCAATAAAATACAGAGGGAAAAATAAGGAAGCTAAGCATTCAGTTCAAGGTTTGACTGCGATTATACACAAAAACGCCTACGGTGCCGCCTGCAGCGACACCGCATGGCGCAAAAACAAGTTTAATAACAATGTGAAAACTGCATACAGTATACCAAATGCAACTGTCTCCCCGCTTGCTACTGCAATGTGGGCGACAGTTGAAACGTTTTCAAATTTGTTTTCTGGTTATGACTGCTGCGTCACGGGAAGGGGCCATCCAATAAAAAAAAACAGATTTCAGCCTGCAGCTGCGCGCACAATAGCATGTGCTTGTGCACATGTCGCTCTATGTATCGTGTATAGTATTAGCCACGGTATTACTCATATGCTTCTTTAAGCAAGTGTGTCTTAAGGTGGCTCTTAAAGGCGGATAGAGAGGGTGCTAGTCGGGTATTGAGGGGAAGGGCATTCCAGAGGTGTGGGGCAGAAAGTAAGAAAGGTTTAAGACGGGAGAAGGCTTTAGATACAAAGGGGGTAGAGAGAAGGCATCCTTGAGCAGAACGCAAGAGTCGGAATGGTGTATAGTGAGAAATTAGGGCTGAGATGTACAGTAGCGGCACACTTTATTCTAACTCGGCTCGAGCCGCAAGCCGCGTGGTGTTCAGGTTTCGTCGTTTTTTTTCCTCGGCGTGCCGCGCGTCATCGATGCGCGGTCACGCTTCATTGGGAGCGTGCGCGCATGGCGCGCGTGCCCAGGGCTCCCCGGGTTGCTGTAATGTGGGGGATGGCGGTGGGGGGCTCCGGGGGACCCGGCGGACCCGGAGAGGGGGAAAGCCCCGATCGGAGGACCGATCCTCCGAGGCTCCGGCGCGCGCACGGGACACCTCGGCGCGTGCGCGGTATCTGTAGGGCCCGAGACCGGGCAAATGTTAGAATAAACTCGGCCGTGACAGTAAGTAAGAAAAAACAGGGATGCGCAAAACTAATAACAAAACAGTAGCAAAAAACAGGTTACCGTATCAATAGTAATGACTAAACTCTCCCAGAGGAAAAAAAGTCACACACGCCAGAAAAGGACCTAAAGCGCACAGGAGAGAAAAGACAAAAAAACAAAACATAGTGTAATCTGTTTTGGTATCGAAAACCCTGCTAAATAAAGGTCTGCACTTACAGAATAAAAGATCAATATGGGCTGTGATCATAAACTCAGATGAACTGGCCCGAGAACCCCTCCTTCAGGTATCAGCTGGTCTCATCTGCCAAACGTATACAGGCATACCCCGCATTAACGTACACAATGGGACCGGAGCATGTATGTAAAGCGAAAATGTACTTAAAGTGAAGCACTCCCTTTTCCCCACTTATCGATGCATGTACTGTACTGCAATCGTCATATACGTGCATAACTGATGTAAATAATGCATTTGTAACAGGCTCTATAGTCTCCCCGCTTGCGCATAGCTTCGGTGCAGGTAGGGAGTTCAACTTTGCTGTTCAGGATGTGCTGACAGGCGCATGCGTGAGCTGCCATTTGACTATTGGGCGATATGTACTTACTCGCGAGTGTACTTAAAGTGAGTGTCCTTAAAGCGGGGTATGCCTGTACTCCAATGAGATCCTCCTGTAATAATGGTCTCCCGAGACAGCACACCGCCTCAATGGCTTTTACACAGGGATATGCATCCAGGTAAGGAACCAAACCAGGATGTACTAACGTACAAAACAATTTAATGAATAAAATAAAAACACATAAAGGATATGTCCACTGGAGTACTCCTCACCGGTACCTCTGACACAGAAAAAAGTCCCACACACCACCAGCTCATCTCCGACACCTTAGCCTGTGTGGTAGATCCCACGGAGTGTACTCCTGCAGCTTGAAAGGAAGAAACGCCTGCGTCCCTCACTGCCTGCAGCTCCGTGCACTCCACACAATGCTTCCGCGTCATGTGATGACTGTACCTCGCGTCTCGCGAGACTTCAGTGCATGATTTTCAAAAGTACCTTCTTGGTGTGTTTCATTCCTCCACAGTACACACCATACACACCAGACTCCTCTGCCATACTAGTTTCGCGTTCAACTTCTTCAGGGGCACATAATAAGCTGCTATCCAACTCTATGTTTTGTTTTTTGTCTTTTCTCTCCTGTGCGCTTTAGGTCCTTTTTCTGGCCTGAGATGTAAGTAGGAGCAGAAGAGTGTAAAGCTTTAAAAGTGAGGAGGAGAATTGAGTACGAGATGCATGATTTGGTAGGAAGCCAGGAGAGTGATTTCAGCAGGGGAGACGCTGAGACACATTTCGGAAATAGTAGAGTGATTCTGGCAGCAGCGTTTAGCAGAGATTGTAGGGGAGACAGGTGAGAGGCAGGAAGGCCGGACAGCAGGAGGTTACAGTAATCGAGGCGGGAGAGAATGAGGGCCTGAGTCAGAGTTTTAGCAGTCAAGCAACAGAGGAAAGCGCGTATCTTTGATATATTGCGGAGGAAAAAGCAACAGGTTTTAGATATGTTTTGAATGTGAGGGGCGAATGTGAGAGAGGAGTCGAGTGTGACCCCTAGGCAGCGTGCTTGGGCTACTGGGTGAATGATGATACTTCCAACACCAATGTGGAAGGAGATAGTAGGAGATAGTAGTAGAGCAGGTTTGGGAAGTATAAGGAGCTGTTTTTGTCATGTTAAGTTTCAGTCGTTGAATGGCCATCCAGAATGATATTCCAGAGTGACATTCAGAAACTTTGGTCTGCATAGCAGGTGTAAGGTCAGTGGTTGAAAGGTAAATGTGTGTGTCGTCAGCATAGAGGTGATATTTAAACCCCAAAGATGTGATTAGGTCACCTAGAGAAGCACACACTGGGCGAAGGAGTCACTCCACGTCTGACCCGTCAGAGGTCACAGCTACCACTGAGAAGTGCAAGTGCAGCCATTCAAGTGTGTTATATATCCAGCATCCAGGAGTGGCTCCTTCCCCCAGTGTGTGCTTCCTTTGTGTGAGAGCAGATACGTAGCACACATACAGCATTTCGGCGGGTCTGCAGACTTCTGCCTGCTATGGAGGAAAAACGGGAGCTGCCTGTTAAAATTGGACATACATGCTTGTTTTGATCTGCTTTGTTGTAAGTAGGATTCTGGTTTTAACCACCAGATGATCCTCAACAGGCTATCTTCTCCATTTTATGGAACTTTAGTGTCCATTTTATATTTTAATAAATTAGTATAACTTTTTGTGGGCAGAAGAGAGTTCTAGGAGGAGCAGGCAGAAGCAGTAGTCGGGTGATCCAGGGTCAGAACGCACTGCAGGCAGGACAATAGTCGGATGGACCAGGGTCAGGGCAAACAGCAGACAGGATAGTAGAAAAACAGACTGTATTGGGAACCAGGATTTGTATAGATCTTGGAAGGTCAGGTGGTGTGGTCAGAAGCTGTCTAGCGAGTGTCTGCACAAAATAACGCAGTCCCTGTGTGCGAGTCCTTACAGCAGCTGATCCAGCATTGTTTTGAGGTCCGCTTTTGTAAGCAGTTAGAGGATATTTTTCCTAGGTACAGTGCTTTCTGCAGCCATCGTTCCCTTCTTGTATTCCCCTGATTCAGGTTCACCTTGTAGTGGAGAGGAAGCTGTGCTTTGAGTGGAGGACGTAGTAAGGTTAGATTGTTCTGAATTCTGGAAAAAGTGCATCATATCAAGAGGTTTATTTTTTTTCTTGGGCAGCTTGAAAATCTTAGTAATTTTGTCCACTATGTTTAGCATATTTCACAGATGGATTATAATACTTAATGTATCACAAGAATAGATTCTCCATCGAAGCTCCTTATTCATGCAGCCATCTTGCAGCCAAGCAGCCATGCCTCCCCCATCCACCGCCTCCTTTTGTTGGTATGGGAACCCCTAGCTCATGCATAAGCACGATAGTACTGACCAGTAATTTCCTGCAGACATCAGTTAGGCGGGCTGACCAAAACGAAATTGTCAAGGTATTAGGGTAATGTGCTTACTCCTGTTCTCTGGACTATGCATCAATGCAAATATCAGCTAAATGTTTCAAATATATGCATGATATGGCACATTCCATGACGAGGCATTTCTCGATGTAGTAATTGCCCTTAAATCTGCAACCGGTAAACTTGAAATTGCTTGTCTTTAAGGGTAAGAGTTAGAATGCTAACTCTGTCAATTTTAGCCGTAAGAGCGCCTTTTCCATATGATTTTACAATCCCTAGGTCTGTATCAAATGGTTGGTATTGAATACGGCATATCTCTTGGTCTATTGCATCATTCACCAAGCTACCGTTTGTGCTAAGAAAGGTGCTGTATGAGCCTCAATTTACATAGATCTTTCTTGAGGACTGCACCCAGAGGGGAAACCATCAGATCGGGCAATGGGGACTACAAAAAAAAACCTGCTATGCGCCCCATTCTTACCTCTTTGTCTAGTTTTTTCCTTTACCATGTGTGAATGAGTTCATGCAGATTTCACATTTTGGATACTGTTTGACGTGTATTTCGACATGGACAAGGATTCTGAACCTGTTCCTAAAACCCTTTTCCAAAAAAGCTACCTTCTCTGCATCATGGTAAGCTTGTAGCCATGGGGTTAGATCAGGAATGGGCAATTATTTGGGCTTGGGGGCAACTATGTTAAGCTTTATTAATCTTCTGATGTTTTCCAGGAGGCTATCGTCACTTCTGAGGTACATTGACATATTGGGATAATGGCTGGGGGGTCACTAGGTTGGCATGCCAGGGAGGGGTTATGGGGAAATGGGCCCATGCTTGGCCATTGGGCAGGTTGTGCAGGGGCCCACGCAGGAACCCAGATGCGGGTGGGGGGGGGGGGCGAAATATAGGTAGCCTAGGATTTACCTAGAATTATTGGTGCATTTAGTGGGTGCCATTTGAAACCCATGGCAAGGTTGCCAACCTGGACATGGGACATAATAGTGGGATGGTGGGAACAGATTTTGGAGTGGATGAGGATGTATGGGCATAGCCAAGGTAGTGGACATGGAATTTAAGGGGAGTATTGCAATTGCTGTGTTTGTGACCATACTAGCGGGAGGTGGTGGATACTGGAAAGAGGGACAGAGTACGAGAAGGTACTGGGGAAAAAAACAAGCATGCTTTGTGGCTGATGTGGACTTGGGTCTGGGAGTGTGGGTGAGCTTTAGAAAGCTGCACTAGGCTTGGGTGGGGGAGGGGTTAACATAAACATTTCTGTCATTGGCTGTGGTTTCCCAGACTTCAGAGAGAGAAAATTGGCAATTCTGGAGCATGGAGGCCGGCACAGGGCAACCATCTTCTGGTTTGGGGACATCCTTGGTGGGGGTGTGCCCTTCTGGTTTCCCGATGCAAAGGTTTCTCTGCCAGGGACCATCTGGGGGTGGTTTGATCTTTGCCACTTTGCTGACACAAGTTCATCATCTGGGAAAGGGGTTGTCACCTTACCGCCGAAACCAGAGCCCTTTCAACACCAACAGCAGTAGCATTTGACTTTCATCGAGATAACAATAGAGAGCTTGATCGCTGATTCCCCGTACGTATTGGTCCAACATCGGGAGAATAGAGGTCTTGTCAGCACAGAAGTACCTTGACGCTTCCATCCTGATGCAGGTGAGATAAATGGAAATGGAAGAGAGGGACAAGAAAGCAGAACTTTCTCCAAGTGTCTCTGCTCTGCTATCCCTTTTCACCCTTTTAACCCATTAAAACCTTCCCCTTACCATACCTGGCTACTCAAGCTACCTGTGCCTTCCTGGAACTAGACAGCCCCTCACCCAGTGATTGTTTTTGTTAGATTCCCTCTGTAGTGTGTGTACAGGAATCTACAAACTCTCAGGTCAGCTTGCAACCCTTATACTGGTGATGGCCCCATTCAAAGTGTCTGTCTTTCTTCAAAAAAAATTATTTTTTGTCACAGAGGAAAAAAAGAACAGTACTTACAAACTGTCAGAAATTACATACAGTTGTGGAAAAAAGAAAGTTCACCCTCTTTGAATTCTATAGTTTTACATATCAGGACATAATAACAATCATCTGTTCCTTAGCAGGTCTTAAAATGAGGTAAATACAACCTCAGATGAACAACAACACATGACATATTACATCGTGTCATGATTTATTTAACAAAAATAAAGCCAACATGGAGAAGCCGTGTGTGAAAAACTAAGTACACCTTATGATTCAATAGCTTGTAGAACCACTTTTAGCAGCAATAACTTGAAGTAATCGTTTTCTGTATGACTTTATCAGTCTCTCACATCGTTGTGGAAGAATTTTGACCCACTCTTCTTTACAACGTTGCTTCAGTTCATTGAGATTTGTGGGCATTTGTTTATGCACAGTTTGTTTAAGGTCCAGCCACAGCATTTCAATCGGGTTGAGGTCTGGACTTTGACTGGGCCATTGCAACACCTTCATTCTTTTCTTTTTCAGCCATTCTGTTGTAGATTTGCTGGTGTGCTTGTGATCATTGTCCTGTTGCATGACCCAATTTCGGACAAGCTTTAGCTGTCGGACAGATGGCCTCACATTTGACTCTAGAATACTTTGGTATACAGAGGAGTTCATGGTCGACTCAATGACTGCAAGGTTTCCAGGTCCTGTGGCTGCAAAACAAGCCCAAATCATCACCCCTCCACCTCCGTGATTGACAGTTGGTATGAGGTGTTTGTGCTGATATGCTATGTTTGGTTTTCGCCAAACGTGGCGCTGTGCATTATGTCCAAACATCTCCACTTTGGTCTCGTCTATCCAAAGGACATTGTTCCAGAAGTCTTGTGGTTTGTTCAGATGTAACATTGCAAACCTAAGCCGTGCTGCCATGTTCTTTTTAGAGCGACGAGGCTTTCTCCTGGCAACCCTTCCAAACAAACCATACTTATTCAGTCTTTTTCTAATTGTACTGTGATGAACATTCAACATGCTAACTGAGGCCTGTAGAGTCTGAGATGTAACTCTTGGGTTTTTTTTGCAATTTCTCTGAGCATTGCACGGTCTGACCTTGGGGTGAATTTGCTGGGACGTCCTCTCCTGGGAAGATTGGCAACTGTCTTGAATGTTTTCCACTTTTGAATAATCTTTCTCACTGTAGAATGATGGACTTTAAATTGTTTGGAAATTGCCTCATAATCCTTCCCAGATTGATGGGCAGCATCATTTGCCTCTCTAAGATCATTGCTGATGTCTTTCCTCCTTGGCATTGTGTTAACACACACCTGAATGCTCCAGACCAGCAAACTGCTAAAACTTCGGCTTTTATAGAGGTGGTCACACTTGCTGATGATCATTTAATCAAGGGCATTTGATTAGCAGCACCTGTCTGCTACTTAGCATCTTAATTCCTATGGAAGCAGTAAGGGTGTACTTAGTTTTTCACCCATGGCTTCTCCATTTTGTCTTTATTTTTGTTAAATCATGACACGGTGTAATATGTCATGTGTTGTTGTTCATCTAATTTTGAAACCTGCTAAGGAACAGATTATTGTTATTATGTCCTGATATGTAAAACCATAGAATTCAAATAGGGTGTTGTAAGAGGACGTGTGCAGAGGTACGCAATGGAGACTGTTTAAAGTGAAACTAAAATTAGGCTTTATTGCGCCTGTCTCTTTAACACAGCAAAACATATGAAAATAAGCCAAACAAAAACCTATCTCTGCTTTGCTGACTATCTACACATGCAGTTCAGCCCTCTCTATAACTGGGTGGTTAGCTAAGCTATTTACCAGCCCAAAATATATTTACATATAAACAGACATATAAACATTCCCATAAGACAGTCTTATCTTTTTCTTGTAGCTGTAGGGGAAGGCTTCTCTGTTCTCCTGGTGTCCACACCATTGTGTGATAAGGCAATGTCAGGATCCAGGTTTAGAAGTATTTTCCCCTGTGTCTTGCTGGCAGCGTGCAGTCTCTTTGCAGCTCAAGCCAGTGTCTGTGTGCAGGCTTCTCTGCTTTCCTGGGTCAGCTCACCAAATGTGAGCTAAGGAAATCTGTCTGTCCTTCCTTGGTTCAGTCCCCAATTGTGAGACTAAAGAATTCTCTCTTCCTGTCTCAGAACAGGCTATTTCACAGAGCTGTGATTAGCAGGTGGGGTTGATTGCACCAGCAATTAACCAGCACACTGCTGGATTAGAGGCAAGCCTGTTTAACAGGGCTAAGACCCTGTTGCAGGTGTACTTTCTTTTTCACACAACTGTACATATCAATAAGTCCATGTCATTTGTTGGTCAGCAAAATAACTTCAGATCTGTGACATAGAATTATATATCCAAAGAGTTCCCTACTGGGAAAACAGTTTAACAGTAAATGATAACATTGGGATAAACTAAGTAAATGATGATTAACAATGGCAAAATACTAAACACTTTGATAACAAATTATGATATAAAGTAATAAAATCAAGATAAAACACAAAATAAATAGCACGAGGCTCAGGGGATGCCCACTCAGCCAGCACTGTTTGCACCACAATTTTTGGCGTCGCATCATATACACCCACCCGATTGAAGACCTTCCAAACAAGAACCTCTGGACAATTAGTGTGGCAGGGAATGGGTGGGGGGGGGCGGGGGGGATATAAGGGAAACAGGGTAGGTCCCTAAATGAAAGAACCTTTTAAATCTAAGCTGTTAGATGTGAGGCATATATCAGCCAGGGAGACATATGAATTGAGAATTTTCTTTTTTGTCTTCTAGAATATACTGTATGTAAGTCGCTCCTTTGAGTAAGCTCCCATATCCTAGAGATCCACATTTTGATTTTTGGGCTGGATGTCTGCGTCTATAACAGGGGGATTGTACATCTGGACGCATTTAAGAGGTATAAAATTAGTTACAATTTTTTTTAGCTTGCGGCCAGGAATTACATCTCAATTTAGTAGCAGCCAGGGATCACCAGGATAGGTGACAGAAGTTATGATTTCAATTCTGCGTATTACCTCATCCCAAAATGGTTTGACCATGGGGCAGTCCCACCATATGTGTAACATAGACCCCATTCCCGCAAACCTCTCCAGCAAGCATCAGAGGCTCCAGGGAAGATGTCATGTTGACAGTGTGATACCATCTGAGCAAATTTTGTATGAATTTTCTATTGTTTTGATAGTAGAGGATTTGCTCATACAGTATTTTCCCAGATCTTATTCCAGTACACAATAGATCACTGTCTCTGCCTTTCTTTTACAAGACTTGACCTGTCTCTTTTCTAATGTTACCTCCCTAGTTTTCACTACCCATTCGTACCTGTCAACTAACTCCAGATTTGTAGAATAGTTTGGTCTAGTCCTGGTTTTTAATCTACTGTATAGTGATAGGTCAATTAAAACTGATTATGTGGTCACTAGTGATTCTTGACTATTCTCCTTCCCCACTTTAGGGCATCTTCTATCTGCATGCGGTGCTAATGGGTGGTATACGTGTTTCAGCAGATCTGAGGTGTGAAGATAATGCCACTAGCTCCCAAGACTGTACTTTAGACCATTATCATTCCTATCACAAGATATTGCAATTTAATTTTGGAGTCTAGAATCTTGCAAATGTCATATTTCTCATTACTAAGCATCTAGAAAGGTGTGAGTGGTACTGTTGAATGATCAAGTATAGTGTTAAGTTGAAAAGGTTGCACCTTTGGCTCATTTGCTTACACAATATCCAACTGGTTTTGCACAATTTGGACATTCCATAAGTGCTTAATGAATGCGCCAATATGTATGTATGTATATCTCTATTTATATAGCGCCAAAAGTGTACTCAGCACTTCACAAAGAATACAGTACAGGGAATTATAATAATATAATAAGCTAGCAAAATCAGACAATAGAAAAGGAAATCCCTGCCTGAAGAGCTTACAATCTAAGTGGTATGTTGGGAGACTTACAGGGATAGCAGGTGAAGGAATAAGTGCTGTAGATGGAAGTGCAAGGCCACAATGGTTGGTAGGAGCTACAGTTTGTGTGGGACAATAGCCACGAGTACAGGGTATTGGGATGCTTGATTTGTGAGGCGAGTTTTATCGTTAGTCAGTATTAAATTAGATAGATTAACACCATTAGCAGGGCAAGAAGTGTCAGAGAGGTGTGGGTAAGAGCGGGTGTGCATATGGCTGGGTCCAGGATTAGGAGAGAACCCCAGCAGCAGGAAGGAGTAGATAGAGGTGGGAATAGTGGATTTGTGGGGGTGCTTTTTATTGAGGGTAAAGAAGATGTTGGGAGAGAGGTGGAGGGGAGGAGAGATGAAGAAATGTAAAAAGTAGGGGAGTGGTGAAGTTGTAGACAACAGAAATGTTAACAAAGGAGTGAGGAAACATGAAACAGAAAAAACTAAGAGGGAGGGCATAGTGAGATGCAGGAGGAGAGACTTCCCATGTATTGGAGGATAGGAAGAGTACAAATTATCAGAGCATTTAGAAAGTCAAGTTCTCACAGTTGCAGATTTGTTGTAGAGCAGAGTCAAGTTCTTCTTGGATTCTTCACCTCCACTTCTAACTCCAGTGTTAACACCACAGACACTTTATATTGTGAAGCCAGGGTCGTGTGATGTGTGAATAGCCCCAGATAGCTTAACTCAGCCCCCTTTCCAAATCACGCCAAGTCCTATAATATTTCCTTCACTATATTGGAAAAGCAGCATTGAATACAGGTACTTGTGGATGTTGTGTAGTTGTGAGTTTGTAGTTGAGGGCAGGTAGAAAGAGATGGCCTTGCCATGGGAGTGTAACAGGAAGGTACTCACTCAGCCAAGTCAGGAATGAAAAGGGAAGTGTGGGGGAAGCTGGATAAAAGGAATAGTCTTGGGACAGACTATCTGTCAGCAAAACAGGGGGGAGGGCAGAATAGCCCATTCTGAGAAAAGATCTCAGAGGTTGCAGGAAACCAACACTGACTGGGGCTGAGTAAACAACATGTAACAATAATGTTGCCTTTT
Organism: Ascaphus truei; assembly: GCF_040206685.1. Classification (NCBI taxonomy): domain Eukaryota; kingdom Metazoa; phylum Chordata; class Amphibia; order Anura; family Ascaphidae; genus Ascaphus; species Ascaphus truei. The sequence goes on along the minus strand of NC_134484.1, from coordinate 386,951,272 downwards.
CACATGCAGCTAGTTGCTGGGACAGGGAAATAACAGGCAGCTGAACTAGGGAAACATGAATCCTATAAGCTGCAAAGGGAGACAGAGAATTATGAAATCCTGTTCCAGGATACTTTATATGTGACTCTTACGATGTTACACAGCCATATGACACATCCAAGATAGACTGACAAATACTCTAAACACATTCACTTGACTAATAATTAAGGAAGGGTTCTGCCTATTCTACTCAAACATACCAAGGAGTTGTTAATTAGATTTAAGTTCTTTTGCAATGGGGGTTCAATTGATAGAAGAATTCTATCCATGTTAATATGCCCACTTTCGCAGGGAAATGTATTTGAACAAATAAACCCGTTTATTAATTTCCTTATATTGCTACACTTGATATCTCCACTCAGCCTTAACCACCACATTTTGTGGCAGTAGGGTCATGGTTTGCCCAGAGCCGCTCATTCAGCATTTTCCCACAATTGTGTGGGTCCCAAACATATCTGATGACATGTCTGAGCAGGGATGCCACACTTATACAATGTACGTTTTTTATTTTTAGTGGCAGCCTTAAATAAGGAGTTAGCCACACAGAGGTCGAAAATAGAAGTGGAGTAGCAAATGGAGAGGAGTTATGAGAAATAGCAGGGTCTGGGTAAAAAGCACAGCAGTAGTTAGAAGAAACATTAGTGCTTATTCACTATGCTGTGAAGCAACCTTCCACTGGCTCGGGAAGATGCAAGCTCCATTAATTTAAATGGGGGTCTAAATCGTCCTGAGTAAGGGGAAGACAGACTCATAGCATATTGAATAGGGGCTAATATCCTGGAGGATAAAATAAGAAGCAAAAAAGATGTAGCCATAGGGATATGGGAGCTGCGATAAGGTGGGGATATGTGAGCATGTTAGTTTGGAACAATAAGGAGGAAGAGGAGGAGGAGGCAGTAATAAAAAGAGAAGAATGGAAAAACAATAAGGACAGGGATGGGGAAAACGATGGCTGGGAACAGGTGCAGATTAAGAGACAGAGACAGATCAAGACATTTTACTGTTAGTAAAAAAATAAAGGTGATTTTTTTTTTTTAAACGTTAGAACTGGAAAAGACAACTGATAATTAATCTGCAGCTTCAGCAATTAACATGAAATTATTATCTTTAGTGGGAAGCTAGATGATAATCCATGATGTGATATTTCCTATATGATATATTAATGTCGTATTTCTATAAATGTTTAGTCAATGCAATTTGGAGTTACAGTAACATTACTGCAACAAGGGTATTTGGGGGGGGGGAGGTTTGACCATAAGGAACACTTTTTGGCTCTTTATGTCAACATATTAGTTTGTGGATGGAAATAATTTTTCTAAAGCCAGCATTTTTTTTGTTTATCTGCTATTTCAGAGGTTCCCAACTCCAGTCCTCAAGGACCACTAACAGTCCAGGTTTTAAGGCTATCCTCTCATTTGTACAGGTGGCCCAGTCGTTCTGAATGAACCACCTGTGATCAAGCTGGGGTATCCTTAAAACCAGAACTCTTAGTGGTCCTTGAGGACTGGAGTTGGGAACTCCTGCGCTATTCAATTTAGATTTCAACTGGGAAGTTCGAATCGTACGCACAAATCCACAACGTTTGGATTTAGAAACCCGCGACTGCACCCATCTTTAATGATGTAACTATCCACATCTTTGATGCACATATTTGCTCATTGATGCTATGCCTTAAGGCATTGTATGGCCCGTGCACATGAATAGGACATGAGGTGTCTTAATGTTAACACTGCTGATGAAATATGGCACTTTATGCTATAGAAAAAAAAATGAAGGCCTTTACTAAGCCGTAAGACACCTTCGCTTGAATAATCAACAACAGGGGTTACACATCATGCTCCGTTATGGGTCATTCGAAGTTAACGCCCATTCGGGAGCGTTAACCTGTAACAGAGCATGATAAATCTGGGGGACTGTGCTTTGTGACTTGCCCAAGTAAATTTTTGATTCATGTCTTGTTTCATACACCACACACATACAAGGAGCTTCATATATTTCCACCACAAACGTCCATACATATTCGGAAAAAGTGTTTAACTGAGCACAGCATGATATCATTCTTTGAAATTGATGAGAAACGGAAATGTGCATTACACATACCATTCAGAATCTTGTTGTCAGAACAGATTGGCATACAGAGGCAGCTTTCTCACTCTGATCCGACAAGCTCTTCAAACATGAGTCCATAACTTTTTATGAATAAAAATGAGAGGAATGTGCAATACATAATTACTCTAGTTGAAAGATGATGTCAGTACTCCTAACAGGAATACAAAAACAGACTTAACTAGCACTGTGATGTGCAAGAAACATGGCTTTTCCAAACCAGTTAAGTGTCAGTCAACAGGAATAACAATGATTAAAAAAATGAATCATTTAGCATTCTGAACATATGACATACAAATCTGAGCTTTCAAAATAATGCGGGAATATTACCCGTTTATCGATTTACTATTTCCAATCCTACGTCTACAGCGACATACATCTCATTTTACTTCTGTAAGACGAGCAAGACTACAGTATGTTATGGTTGAAGCTTGTCTGATTACCATCTTGGAAGAAAAAAAACAGTATTTGGATCTATTGCCAACCTGTTGACCACAAGAGTGCTTAACAATATTTTTTATTTAAAGCTTTTTAAAATGCATGCCAAGTCTCAATATTACTAAAATTATCATTATATAGAAGGTCTCAGGAGTGTAAATATAAGTCTACTAACCTTGCATAGATGTGCGTACAGGATTTTGTGAGCGAGACTAATGTTAAAAGCCGCATTGGCAGTCATGTATTGAAGTACACATGTAGAAAATAGTAAATGATCTTCCCCTTGAAAGATTTACTTAACCTTTGTTTTGAGACAGCAACAACTTATCCAGGATGGTTCTTCATACAATGATTAATGGTCATTGTTGTACAACATCAGGTTACAGAGAGGGCGTTGAGACTACAAATTCTGGGAGGCCTGCAGTGATTTATCAGAGTTAAGTTCCATTTAGTCTCCTTTACATACAACTGAGACCTGGACTATGTTATAGGCACTTCTCTTGTCAGTGGTGCAGCAGAAGAGACAGTCATGTCTTACTCAAGTATACTTCTATCAGAATCATAGCTGCAAGCACACAGGATATCTGCCTTTTCTCTGCTTTTGTCACCTTCTTCCAGATTCTAAGTTTTTTCATTGTGTCCGAAGATACAGAGCATATTATACAGTACCATCAGATTTGGTCCAGAATTGTATATATATCATATATATATATCATATATATATATATATATATATATATATATATATGTGTAGCCGGGATTCCTTTGCGTGCATGTGTTGTATTGCAGCAGAGCAGGGAACGCTCCGGTTATCGGAGGTTCCGCGTATTAGGGCGCCGCCATGTTAGGAGTTGTCGCCATGTTGGGAGTGCCAATATGGCACCTTATGCTATAGAAAAAAATGAAGGCCTTTACTAAACCGTAAGACACCTTCGCTTGAATAATCGACAACAGGGGTTACACATCATGCTCCGTTATGGGTCATTCGAAGTTAACGCCCATTCGGGTGTGTTAACCTGTAACAGAGCATGATAAATCTGGGGGACTGGGCTTTGTGACTTGCCCAAGTACATTTTTGATTCAATGCACGGGCATAGCAATCAAAGCCCGCGAAGGAGGAGTAGCTCCAATAGGGTGGAGCATAGGGAACTACGAGTGCCAGCAGCACCCGCAGGACCATGTGACGCCAGGGGACCAATCGGGTGGTAGGAAGGCAGGAAGGAAGGAGGATATAGGGGTCAGAGGGCGCGCACGTTGCTCAGAGCTAGCGGGAGGAGGAAGGAGACGGAGCTCCGGTGTAGGGAAGCATTCAGCCCCTACCTAGGCCTTATACCCCAGGCCCAGTTAGGCCCTGAGCCCTGGTAGTGTGCAGCAGAGATAGGGATTGGCCCTAGATAGGTTCCGGTTCCCTTATTGTGCTGCCAAGTGATCGCGTGAGAGACAGTGTGTATTCTGCAGGAGGTCTGGGCTCAGACCCTGCCGTTGTTGCTACCGTCCGTCTGGGATCGACCCGGGCGCCTATTGCTGGAAGTCACCTCGCATCTGACCCTGTGTGAAGATCCGTGGCAGGCCCGGGCACTGGAGTGCACGGCAGGTAATCAACAAGTGTACCAACTATACCTTCATTACACAGGACACAGTGGCTGCGCAGTCACCCATACATATTCTTTACCTCACTGGAGGGTGGCTGCATAAGGTGCTGGGGAGCTGGACACGGGGTGGGATCACCTGGTGGAGGAGGGGAATAAGCGTCCTGCGAGACGCAGAAGGTAGTGTCACCTCTAGGGAAGGATACCCGTAATATATATATATATATATATATATATATATATATGTAGCGGTCATGTAAAATGCCTACAGTCATCTCTCCTGTTGGCAGTAAGGCCTGGTAAGTGTGGGCATGCCAGCAGTAATTATGGAGGTTTCCCCTCACACCCTGGTGGGGTGCCCTGTGTATGGCTGGGACTGGTCACATGCTCTGACTCCATGGTTAGTGATGTCAGAGGTGTGTCAGCCTCAGAAGCTTACATAAGGCACAGCACTGTGTCTAAAAGTTAGTTGCTAGAAGGTTCTGCTGAGAGGAGGAAGAGTTCAGCTCTTGTCAGAGCTGAGGCAGGAGTTCAGTTTCTATCAGAGTGTCAGTTATGTTATAGTAACTCCATGGGAGGCTGTGTCCAGGGACCTGGCACAGGACAGTGATTCCTGCGGGAATAAGTGAATCCCTGATCTAGGTGATATACCTATCTAAAGGGAGCACGGACGAGATGATCGGCTGAATATACCCATTGTGGAGGGCAGCTATGCCCACCGTGACAATAAAGATGGAGCTGATCAGAGAAACCCCTGTGTGTGAGAGTCCAATGATTTCACAGGAGGTTGCACCACCGAGGAGTTCCTTGTCAGGATCATCCCCATGCGGACGCAGGGGCCCTGGTGAGGTGGAGGCGCTGCACTGGAACTAGGTGAGATTCAGCACACTACCTCAGCTGCCTGTCTGACGGGTCCTCCCCACACACCATCATGCGGGAGACTCAGGAGTCCTGTAGCCAACAGGTGCACCATCAGGCATATCTACACTGTAATGGGGTCCGGTTAGACCACAGGGGCCAATGTGAGATTGGGTGGGTCAGGCCGGGCCAGAAATACCGTTACATATATATATATATATATCTGCTGTTGCCATCAAGTAAAGTAATTCGGTTGTTATATGCTGTGTGTGTGTATTGTTATACATAGTGTCCTGCGAGGAACCACTCCCCCTCTGGTGGGAGCCATCGCAGGTGGAGGCGCTGCACCAAGTATCAGGTATCATTAGTATTACGTGTGCCCCAGGCTCTCCGTGGCAGAAGCTTAGGCTCTGTGAGCCTACAGGTTATACAGCATATGGTAGCGGTCTCTGTTCACTAGGAAACAGGGCTACATATATATATATCTATATAGATATATATAGATATATAGATATATATATTTGATGATATATATATATATATATATCAAATATATATATCTATATATATATATATATATATATATCAAATGTATATATTACTGTATGCTCATTTGCATGTCTTAGACAGGTCTGCAACCCCGCCTTTCACCATTATCACCCAGGACACAGCACTTCCACTGCAGCAAGGGATTCTGGGAAATGACATGCAAACAAGCACACAGTGCCACTTTTTGCTTCAAAACCATTCAACATGGTTTCCCTATAGGCTTAAGCATGCTGCATGGTCACAGCTTTGAGCACAGCCAGGGTTAAGATGCATAGCCAGCAAACCCACCCACAGACAGACTGTTTCAACCTTAATGGGTCTCCTCAGGAAATGACATGCAAACAAGCACACAGTGCCACTTTCCCAGAATCCCTTGCTGCAGTGGACGTGCTGTGTGCTGGGTGATAATGGTGAAAGGTGGGGTTGCAGACCTGTCTAAGACATGCAAATGAGCATACAGTAATATATCCATTACACACACACACACACACACACACACACACACACACACACACACACACACACACACACACACACACACACACACACACACACACACACACAGACACACACTCTGCCTTTATTATTGATCTCTGGTATGTTTTGAATAGCAAAAATTATTATTATTTTTTTAATTGTGTGCTGCTAATCGTGAATCTTGTAACAGGCAGATTTATTGGGGGGGGGGGGGGATCATGTGACTGCTTAGATGTATAAATGTAACACCAGTTTAAGAGAAAGCCTTGGCAGGATAGCATTGGCATCTAAAATGATGCATCTTAAAGTAATCATCTTTAAGTGAGAATATATAGTTAGACTATAGTTTTGTAACGAGTGCTCACCACAAGCAAGGTGGGATGTTGAGGTGGGGATGTTGGTAGCCACCGACCTACAACTGAGCAGCCACGATCGGAGTGCAGAGTGGTAGTCGTGTAGCTGTGTCAGGGTAGGAGAAGTCAGATTGGTCAAGGTACTTGCCGTGGTCTAGGAGTGGAGAGATCAGATTGTTGTTGTGCGGTGCCGGGTGCAAGGAAATAGAATGTAGAATAGTCGTGTCCGTAGCCGTGGTCCAAGGTTCAGAGATGGCAGGAGTCCGGGTGCAAGCTGAAGTCAAAATACAGGGAGCAAGATATGGCAAAGGCAGGACAGCAAGAAGCTAGAGGTAAGCACAAGTCACAAGAACAGAGTTTATGCTCAGCCTGTTTGTAGGAGTGCTGTCTGAGTATTTAAAGATCAAGCAGCCAATGGAAAGGCAGCACACAGGTGCAAGGTAATGAATGCAAGACAGCCCGCAGCTGCAGGATAATGAGCAATCAGACATAGGCTGTCCACTGATAGGCAGGGGCGGAGTGAATAGCAGCTGAGGAATAATTGAGAGAATTAAACCCTTGTTTGCTTGTGTCTGCTTGGCGTCTGTACGTAGCTAGCGTGCGCTGTAGGTTGCCGGTGTCGTCACGGAGACGGAGCTTGGAGATGGTTCCTGCTGTGTTTTCCTTCCTGGCATTGCGGCACCGGCGCGCAGGTTGCGGCTGACGCACGTCACTCATGACATCGCAAGATGCATCACGGGCAGGGCCTAAGCCCGATCCTGACAAGTTTGACTAGAGGTGGACTGGGGACTGGATCTACTGCAAACTCTTCTACACAAGGCAACAGACGGTGAGCTACTCTGACCACACTATGATCCCATGCTTGTTAGCCTGCACACTTAACCCCACCTTTTACACCATATTTTACTGCAGCCTTTCCCAACACTGACTGCACACACCTGCCCCCCCCCCCCCTCCACCACCACCACCTCAACCCTCACCCCCCTCAACCCTCTGCAAACCCTGAATAGGCCCTAGCATTGCAATGCCGCAAAACATTTTGACAAGGAAAAGGCACACCTCTGCTGTTTAGGCTGCACACTCACTTGGCTTACAACAGCTTCATGCAACATTACCTACCTCTGTGATAATGAACCTGCTATATATCTCAAAGTTGTTCTTTCTTGTGGCCTCATGGAAATGTTACTCTTTCTATCCACTAAAAAAATCCTCCCACCTGGCCCACACCCAACATCACCATACACAGTGGATTACTCAAAAGCCTTGCACTATCTACTCAATGTTGGTGGAGAACTCTGAAAACCAGCAACACCAACCACCGCTCACTCTAATGACAAAAATCACAAATTTACAACATGCAAACAACTACTCAAATTTCTACTCATACTATTACTATCTTTAGCAGGTGATATTGAACTTAACCCAGGCCCTCCCTTTTCAACTCTGTTCCATACCCCTGAGAATACCCCCTTCAAATTCCAAAATCTGTCACCCATATAAATGTCCGGAGCCTGCTGCCCAAATTGGATGAACTTGAGTCATGGTGCCTTATGCATAACCCAAAGCCATTGTTCTCACAGAAACATGGCTAACCTCTAAAACCCTCAATGCAAATATCGCCATTCAGGGATACTCCATTTCTAGGAAAGATAGGTCAAAGAGAGGAGGAGGAGGGGTGTTATTTTATATTGCAGACATGTTACAATTTACACTATTAAATTGCCCACCAAACCCACCCTCTTTTGAAATCCAATTTGGCAAAACATGCACCCCCTTTTCTAAGTCTGTCCTGGTTGCTGGCATCTACTGCCCCCATAATGCCCCTCTACAGTCCCTGACTGATATCATCCAGTTTCTTGGCTCCAGTTCCCCTCTGAATGAGAAGAGTGTGCTGCTAGTTCTTGGGGATTTCAACTACAATTGGCTCGACCCTAAAAAACACAAAATTCAGATACAACTCAAGTCACTTAACCGGACGCAACTCATTTTCCAACCCACGGAGACAAACCTGAAATCTCACAACCATTCCTTGTTAGACTGGATTCTCTCCTCAAATCCCAGCAGAACCCAATCTTCTGGCATCCTTCCTGACATTTTCAGTGACCATGCAATAGTGTACTGTGTAAGAAAAATTAAACCACCCCAATCAAGCCCGAAAGTTCTCCTCACTAGAACATTTAGAAACTTTAACCCACAACAGTTTCTGGCTGATGTTACCAACTGCCCTTGGTACAGAATCAACTTAATTCTTGACCCTGATTCTGCGCTCGAATATTTCCAATCTGAATTCTTAAAACTCTGTGATACTCATGCTCCACTACGCAGAATACAAGTATGGGGGCCCACCTCCGTGGATATAGCACTCTACCATTTCAGGGATGCCTTGTGGAAAAGCTACAAAGTAACTGGCACTACCAAAGATCTTAATAACTACAGATGCCTGCGGAATATGTGTACAAGGCAAACAAGACATGCAAAAGCACAATATTACCCTATGTCACGGGAGACTCCTGTGGCGGGTAGGATCTCGGTGGCCGGAACAGCACGAGCGTAGTAGGGGTCACAAGCAGAGATCAGAGGCAGGCGTCAGATAGCGAAGTCAGGTAACAAGCAGGGGTCCGAGGCAGGTGGCAGGTAGCAAAGTCAGGTAACAAGCAGAGGTCGGCAACGAGGAGACTGGAACAGGACAGGCGGGGCAGGACAGATCCGGGAGCAGGGACTGAGAACGGGGACCAGAGACTGAGACCGGGGAGCAGGGACTGAGACCGGGGAGCAAGGAACAAACAGGGACAAGCCAGATTACCAGCAAGGGCCTTTACTGTGAACAGACTCAAATACAGGTACAGGTACAGGAACAGATCAGGATCAGAGACAGAGGCATGTGCATAGGAGTCTGACTTGAAGCAAAGGCAATTGAACCAACCAGAAAGCAGAAGCTATAAAGGACAGAGACAGGAGCAACAAGAAGACAGACAGGAGAACAGAGTAACCCAGAGGAAACAGAAGACAGCAGCACACCCAGTGGAACAAAGAAGAACTATCGCTAGGCAGGAGGTCTAGGAGACCCTGACATTACTCCCCCCTCTCAAGAGCGTTCTCCGGACGATCCTCCAGGCTCTTCCCGGAGGCCTTGATGAAAAGTGGACTCAAGGTGACCCACCTCTGGTTGTTTGTCAGCGGGCAGAGAGTACTCCACAGGTACAGACTGAAAAAGTCCATCAGAAAGCCGACAGAGGAAATCAATTCTCTCTCGGAACAGTTGAATGTCAGGATGCATCAACCCAAACGCCAGACAATGTGTGAGCAGTAAGCTTGCCTTTGAAGAGTAGGTCACAGGCTCAGCAGAGGACGCATCAGATATTCGTAGATAAACGGAAGAACGTGCGCTTGTCTTCACAGCAGGAGCAGAGGAGCCAGTAGATCCTCCTGACAACCCTCCAGGTTTAGCAGGGTGTCCCTGATGGAAGGCCGACTCACGATGGCCTTCGGACAACACTCCATGTTTTGCAGGAACATAGGAATCAGCAACAACTCCGGACAACCCTCCAGGCTCTTCAGGGAAACCTTGATGGAAGGCCAACTTAATGTGTACATCAAGTGCTGATGGGAAATCTGTGAGAGGTGCATTTATCCTCATCACAAGAGCGTTGGCATCAGCATCAAGAACATTAGGCATAGCAAGGAACTTCACCAGGGATCCGTCTAACGTCATAGCAGGGGCATCGGGAACAGATACATCAGGCTCTTCACATGCGGCAGAGGGGACATATTCACTTTCCGTGGTCTCTTTTTGTGACCAATATATCTCTTTTAGTTTTGGAATCTGAACTTCCCAATGGATATGTTCAACTCCATTGCAGAGACATGGACATCAGGAATGTGGGCATCAAGGACGGGTGCAGACTTTTCACATGGGTAAGTGGGAACATAGAATTCACGCCCCATGGTCTCCTTTTGTGACTGCTGTTTCGTGGTATCACCTAAAATTCTCATTAAGACCAGCTATTTGATTTTTCAGCTCTTGAAGCTGTCCTTCTGCACTTCTTTTCCTACTCAATGCAGTTGTCAGTTCGGCTTCTTTGGAGTTGAGTCGCGACTCCATATCTCCCAGCTGACTCAGAGTAAAGCTTAAATATGTTTCATCTTCTTCATTTCTGATCTGCAGCTGCCGGTACTCCTCCCGGGCATTGTCCAGCTCCAGCTGCAGCCGGACCTTATCACGGGCAGTGTGGTCCAATAATTTGCAGGCATCGGCCATTTTGACCTCATAGCGCTGTGTCAGGCCAGCCACTTGACAGACCGACACCTTCTCTCTCTCCTCCTTTTTGGCAAGCTGTGTCTTGAGCTCAGCGATCTGCGCCTGCAGCGCTGTGAGCTGCTGAGATGTGTGTTCAGCTGCTAGCTTTAGCTCTTCCTCCAGCGAGGCTCTGGTTATGCTCAGTGTGGCCTTCAGCTCCTCATGCTGTTCTTTGGGGACACACTGGGTACTCAAATAATCTTGCAGCATCTTTATTTTGTAGGCAGTCTGGAAACTTTCTTCCTGCAGAACTTGCTGCTTTTCTTCAGCATTCCCCCATTTCTCCTTGGTGTCCTGCAGATGTGTACGCAGTTCTCGCAGCTGACTCTGCAGCATATTTTCTGCTTGTGTGCGTCGCTCCAGGGAGACACGTTCTTCTTGCAGCACTCTCTCTGCATTCTGCAATGCTGTTTGCACGTCTAACTTTTCCTGGGCCAACTGTTTCTTCTCCTCTCCTAATTCATGGAGTTTCATATCTCCTTCACTGACTTGGACATAGAGATTCTTGCACTCCTGGGTTACCATTTCAAAACTGCTATTTAACCCTTCGAAGATCTCTCTCAAAGAACGTAGTTCTGTGTTGAAGTGGCAATTCTTCTCCTTAGAGGCTTCCAGTTTTGCGCCAACTTGAGCCATGAAACTCTGGTACTGGGCATTATCAGCATAGGCCTTCTCCAGCTTACTTGACAGGATCACCCTGTCCCTCTCCAACTGCTCTTTTTCTTTCTCCTGGAGAACACACTTAGCAATTGCTGAGGATAGACAGCTTTGTAGTGCAGCCTTGGCTTCTTGCTCCTTATCTAAACGTCCATAAAGACAATCAATCACTTTCTGTGCAGCTTGAAGCGTCTGAGTTAGGGCATCTTTCTTTTCTTCCACTATTCTTGGGATACATCTGTGAGTTGCATTAAGCTGCAGCATATCTCTTTCATCAAATGCAGACTCTGAGGTTAAATTTTCATTCTTAATTCCTTCTGCAACTTCCACAGTAATGCCTCCCTTCTTTTTCTTCTTCTTCCTTGCTTTGAGAAGTTCTGAAGAATCAGTGGTACTGTGTTCACATTTACTGCTCAAGACTGTTTTCAGAGTGGGAGCCATAACTTCAGACATGCTATAGGGAAACCAAACTTCCCAAGAAACCAGTAATGCAGAAAATGTGTCTTTAAAGCAGAAGCATTAGAATGAACAACAGGAATATTAGACACAGAGAGACACAAGATAGGAGAGCTGACCTTTTGAGACTTTAGCATCAGTCACGGAGATTTATTAATGCAAGAAAAAAACATAGACAGAGAAACCTGTAGTTATATCTGAAACTTTAGATATCAGGCGTAGGGATATCATACAGTGAAATCAACAGTTAAATCTGAAACTTTAGATATCAGGCATAGAAATATCATAGACAGCAGGAAACTAATACAGAGAAAACTTGCAGTTAGATCTGAAACTTTTGACATCGGACATAGGAATATCGGACAGAGAACCCTGCAGTTAAATCTGAAACTTTTGATATCAGGCGTAGGGATATCACATGTTACAGAGAAACAAACTTTAGGGGAACTTGTAGGTAAACCTGAAACCTTAGAACCAATCATAGGAAGAACTACAGATTGCAGGAAAAATCACAGCATGCAGTAACAAAATAATGGAAGCACTCTTGTCTTTTGAAATGGGAACCCTGTGAACAGCAGTGGTCCAACCAGGGATGCAGAGACAAGCCTTGTCCAGGGAATGAAAAGTCAGAGTCTAAAAAGGTGGCAACAGGTACTGAAAGGATTAACTCAGGCACTGCACAAAAGAAAAAAAAACCTCAAATAAAGGTGCACTTGTCTCTGCAACAACAGTTCTAGTCTCAGCAGAAATGTTTTTTCGTTATGAACGCAATAATTCTTGCAGAACACTTAGCAGCAACAAAAAAACCTTCCCAACTGGGATTTCCAAAAAAGAAACGAAAGTACTTATCTTCAACCATGCGGATGTGGTCTGCTGCAGCAGGCAGGAAAGGGTGCTGGCAGAAGAAGAATCTGTTCCAGCGAGGTCCAGAAGTGGCCTTTGCTTTCTGTCACGGGAGACTCCTGTGGCGGGTAGGATCTCGGTGGCCGGAACAGCACGAGCGTAGATGGGGTCACAAGCAGAGATCAGAGGCAGGCGGCAGATAGCGAAGTCAGGTAATAAGAAGGGGTCCGAGGCAGGCGGCAGGTAGTGAAGTCAGGTAACAAGCAGAGGTCGGCAACGAGGAGACTGGAACAGGACAGGCGGGGCAGGACAGATCCGGGAGCAGGGACTGAGAACGGGGAGCAGGGACTGAGAACGGGGAGCAGGGACTGAGACCGGGGAGCAAGGAACAAACAGGGACAAGCCAGATTACCAGCAAGGGCCTTTACTGTGAACAGACTCAAATACAGGTACAGGTACAGGAACAGATCAGGATCAGAGACAGAGGCATGTGCATAGGAGTCTGACTTGAAGCAAAGGCAATTGAAACAACCAGGAAGCAGAAGCTATAAAGGACAGAGACAGGAGCAACAAGAAGACAGACAGGCAGACAGAGGTACCCAGAGGAAACAGAAGACAGCAGCACACCCAGTGGAACAAAGAAGAACTATGGCTAGGCTGGAGGTCTAGGAGACCCTGACACCCTGACTATCTTCACCAGAATATATCAAACTCAGCTAACTTCTGGAAGGTTATCAACAATATATTCCAGCCTTCTAGCCAGCAACAACGAAGTAATATCACTAAGGAGGATATTACTCTGACAAATCCCACTGACATTGCAAATGCATTCAATGATTAGTTTGTGGGGTGTGGTACTGTAACGCTTGTGCTACCCACGAGCAAGACAGGACCCCGGTACTGAGGTAGGGAAGTATAGAACCACGCACTCACAGCAGTGGAAACGTGCCTGGCAGGTGGATTGTAAACGTAGCTGGGTCTGGGTTGGAGAGAGCGTGTTAGTCCAGGTACTTGCCAAGGTCTTGGGATGGAGAAAGAAAAAATGGACAGTACGCAACTAAAACAGAAACCCACGTGAAAAGAGGCAATAGTTAAAACACTAATTGTCTCGTATGTGCAAACAAGGTAGATATGACCTTAAGGTGATGATGCACTAGATTGCGTCTGCAGCCATTATAGGGGGTGGCTCAGCACCCCTGGGGCTAGGAAAGTGATTCAAGAACACAGCGCACAACGCAAAATAGTGAAGTATGAACAAATTGAATTTATATTACAACATATAAGGTTCTGCGTACATCAATATGAAATAAACAGGCAATCAGTGAAGTATGATGGAGTTACCGCACGCAGGAACTGGAAACCGCAGATAGCAGAAACACCAGTAGTACATCAGCAGCAGAAAACTTCCTCCGAAGCACCATTCATAAGGCCCCTCTGTGGTCCAAAAACACTTAGGTCAATGGTGTCGTAAGAACCGATAGTAGGCTCCCACTGTAATGTCTGTAATTTGTTGAAGAGGTATCCATGAGCGTTCCTCAGGTCCAAAGCCTTTCTAGTGTACGAGGAATTGGACAACTCCTCTGGAGTATCTGGAATCGATTATGGATTGGATTTCAAATTCTTCTTGACCCTGTACGATGACAGGTGGAGGTTTGGGCGAGATGTCAGGAAACTGAGACTTTTGAAAAACAGGTTTTAACAATGAGACGTGGAAGACTGCTGGGATTCTCATAGACTGAGGCAGTTGCAAACGGTAAGCCATGGGATTGACCTGTTCAAGAATGGTAAACGGACCCAGGAATCTTGGAGCCAGTTTCAGTGTAGGTGCCTTCAATCTTATGTTCTTGGATGAAAGCCACACTTTGTCTCCTGGCCAAAACTTTGGTGCCTTACGGCTATTGCGATCTGCCTGGGTCTTTTGTCTGAGTACTGCTTCCTGTAGTCTTTTTCGATTTTCTTCCAAGAATTTTGGAACGAATTTACTCTGGAATCTGCTGCTGGAACTCCGGAAAGATTGGAAGAAATAGGAAGACGAGCTGGATGGAACCCGTAATTTATTAAAAAAAAAAAAAAAAAAGGGTGATTCTTGATTGGACTAATTTCTGAGGGAGTTATTGGCGAATTCGGCCCATGTGAGTAGTTCCACCTGTAAGGAATCCGCTCCTCGGTTTACTGTTTGCCTTACCTTGCAGACTGTGCGGTCCTGGAGCACTTCTCCTGATGTTTGCTGCAGCCTGGATTCACTCACCAAAGTAATGCTGCCACACGCCCCTTCTGCCATTGGTTCACGGACCTTTAAGTATTGCCTTCCCACAATGCTCCCTGCCGAGCATAGTCCTTCCTGGATGTCTCTGTGTTCTGCCATAAGCCTTGTCTTGTCTGTCGCCTTGGTTCCTGAGACCGGCTGCTAGTGTCACGCAGCGGTCTGTTCCTGAGCTGAAGCGGAGTACTCTCCTTGTTGTCTTCAGCCCCCTGGTTCCTGTGACCGGCTGCTAGTCTCATGCAGCGGTCAGTTCCTGTTTCCTGTGCTGAAGCTGAGTACTCTCCTTGTTACTTCAGCTCCTTGTTTCCTGTGACCGGCTGCTATATTCACGCAGCGGTCTGTTCCTGTTTCCTGCACTGAAGTGGAGGTTTCCCTGTGTATCTTCAGCTTCCTGGTTCCTGGGGCCTACTCTTTCCCTAATCTAGAGAGGCCGTGTCCTGGTTCCTGCGCTGAAACGGAGGATTCCCCAGCCCGCTCAGGACTCTTGCGCTGAAGCACTGGTTTACCAGTGCAGCTAGGCGGTGTGCTACTCTGGTCTGTCTACCACCTCCTGAGACCAGTACCATGGGCCATGGTCGCCGCACGCGCAGAAGCCACTCCCGCGCTCCTAAGCTGAAGCGGGGCTCTACTGACTACCTGTTGCCGAACTCCTGCTTGAACAACGTTTACCCTGATATCTCCAGTCCTGACCCTGGCGTGTCCACCGACGATGCTGTCTTCTCCTATCCTGATCCTGCTACATACGACTACGAACTGCGCAATCCGGATCCGCCTGCGCAGTCTAAGGTCGGTGCTTTTACAACCCCACCTCAGCCACGCGGTCCGACCCAGGTTTGTGGCGAGCACAGCCGTGACAGTATGCTCGGCCCCACAAACTCGGACCGCCCTGTGGTGAGGTTTGGTATGTTTCTGTCTGAAATCCTGGCCCGGCCTGTAGACCAGTCCCAGTTTGAAAACCAGTATCTGTGCGAAATACTACCCCTGATTGAAGAACAGATTATGTATGAAGGTTTAACCCCGTTGCAAAGACAATGCCGTAACGATCTCATTATTAAGGCTTACTGCCTCAAGGACTTAGAACAGTCTCTGGCCGCTTGTGTTTGCTCCCCTGGTTCCCCTTTAACCTGGGATAATGTGAATCCTATCAAACTTGCCAACGCCCAAGATATACTCTTTGCCTTGGCCTTATCATTGGACATTCCCGTAGTACAACAGGACCCTCTATTCATGTTGGTTCATGCTCAAGACACACTCCGTGTACTTTCCCTGACTTTGGACATTTGCATAAAGGAACAGGACCCTCTCCTCGCCAGCTACGCTGCCGCTTGGCAGTCCACCTGTGCTGCCAGTCCTGTCGCTAAACCTGGGGACGTATCTCCCTTTCCAGGAAATGACCAAACTGACTCACTATCACTGCCCCCTAACGTAGAAGCTGCCACGGTCCCTAGCCCTGATTGTACACCCGGGTACTCTGACACCAATGATACGTCTACGTTAACCCCTGCTGATCAGTCCTGTGAGGTTCCCCTGGAATATACGTATATTTATCTAGCCAACACTAAGGCTCTAGTATCCGAGAACAAGTCCCTTTTCCCCTCTATTCCTAACTCTGAATCTCCCTTTTCAGCCCTTGAAGTTTTTCCTGCTTTAACCCCTGCTAGGCAGTTCTGTATGCCTTCCCTGTCAGAAAACGAATCCCTCCTACCTTCACGTACTCAGTTTGAATTTCTAAGTTCTGTTCCCAGGGTCATTCCTGTATTAACACCTGTGGGGCAGCTCTCTGAGTCCCCTTTGGTAACCCCCTGTTCTCCGCCAGCCATGGTCACGTCCCTAGCTCCAGAGGAAAAATCCCTTGTCTCACCTATTACAGAGGAAAAACTCTCTATGTTCTACTCTCAGGTACTGTCTGCATTAACTCCTGTAAATTCTTGCTGCCTCCAAGCTAATGCCTTCGTTCTAGCCTCAGAGAATGTGTCCCCAAGTCCTACTGCAGAGTGACTTCCCCAAGGTTGTTGAATCCTTAGTTAGTTTTTGCTATAAAACCCCTGCTTCAGCTCAAGTCTCAGCTGCTGTGCCCCCTGAAACTTCGGCTAAAGTTCTGATTCCAGTTAAATATATTCAGTTACCAAGTTTTTCCCTAAGCTTGGTCGCAGAGTTCCCATTCCCGGGTACTTCGCTGAATCAGTCTGTCACCCAGGGAGCAATGATCCCTGCTTCAGCACATAGTCCCCACGTCGTGGAATCTGCAGTCATTTCTGGTTTCCCTGACACTCCTTACCAAATACCCACTTCAGAGACCAGTACAGTTATGATTACCCCCCGTGTACTGTCTGTGTTCTCCCCTTCTCAAAGCTTAGGGTTAAAACCGTACAGTGGTCAGTATGCCCCTCCTGGGGTTCATGTGGTGTTCCCAGGAGGGTTTGCTGACACACTGTTTTCACTCAAAAGCGACTCTTTTTCATATGTGCTAGCTAGAAGCCTGCACACAGTTTCCCCTCTCTCTGAAATTTGCCTTGCTGGCCCTGATACTCGGAGAGGTAAAAACCTCCCTTCAGATTCAGAATCTCTTTCTATAGAGGTCGTCCTTGCTGTTAGTTCCCCTGATTTCTCTGCCCATGCAAACCCTCCAGGGATCAGCATATCTGTGGTTACCCCCTTAGTACAGTCTGAGACCACCCTGCTTATATTACAAGTCCTGGTGTTTAAATCTGAGCTATTTAGTTTTACTGCCCTTGCTAAACCTCAGTCCCTCAGCACTGCAGCTAAACGTACTCCAGCAACCGTTGGGTTACTCGGGGTAAAAATTAAAATTCCTGTCTTAAAGGGTACTTTCTCACACATGTCCAGCAAACCTAGAACCTCAGTGATTGATTCTAAGTCACTTATCACTATATCTGATTTTCTCACTAGTCAAACCCTGACACCCTCACCACTGGCTAGGAGTCCCGTTATCAGAATTTTTGCACTAGTAAACACGCCTAAATCTGTTTTTGTCATGACAAGCACCCCTTTTGTTAGGGCCCTTGCAGTTTTGGATAAGACTCCTTTTACTTCAAAGGTTTCTGCTTTTGAGAGTTTCCACGGTTCCAACTTACAGCTTATTGTCTCTTTAACTCCCATCATTACTCTCCCATTACCAGTCACTGATTCCCAGGCACCAGCTCCTGACGCTAGTTCTCCTATCGGTACCCCTGCTTTGCGAGATGTTTCTGTTATGGATTCCGAGCCTCCAGCTCCGGAGTCAATTCCTTTACTCGCTGCTGTTTTTGTAGTCTCTCAGGTCCCTGTCACTGTAGTACAGACTTCAGCTTCTGAGGTTAGCTCCCCTCCCTCCGCTCCCCTTGCTCTGCCTGATTCTCAAGTTTCTGATATTAAAGCCCCAAAGCCTATTCCTACTCTCCAGACAATACTATCTCCCACTGTGGGTTCCCCAGTATTTGGGAGCTCCACTGCTGAGTGCTTCTCTGCCTCTGTGAAACGATGGTTTTCCCCCTCGGAACCTTCTGTTGCCCCTGTTATTTCCTTTGAGTTGGAAATACTCTGTACGTATCCCAAGATTTCGGTCTCTATGTCTGGTTTACTGCTTGCCTTGTCACCTTCCATACCAATACCAGGAAATGCTCCCACCCACCCTATACCCTCGCTGACCACTACCTGGGAGACCTCTGGAGGAGAAGTCCCTCTCAAATTCCTACATGCAGAGATCAGCCAAGACTTTGTCTGTCCCGAAGGTCGCCCGGGTATATTCGATCAACTATCAAGGCCGCTTATCCTAAATTCTGGTCCCATTACTAAAGACTGGGCTCCCAGTGGGGGTTCTTCTGCAGTTTCTGCTCCGGAACCCTCTGGTTCTTCACAGCCTTGGATTCCCAAGCCATTTCGCGGGGCGAGCCATGTACCAATGATATCTCTACCACCACTCTCATATCCTAGAACAGTACTCACCAAGGAACTACTCGTTTACGGATCCCCTTTCCGCCTAAAAAACTTTAGGAACAACTCGATGTCCCCGAGACCCATGGATGGCCCTGTCTGGCCGCAGTTCTCTCCGGGGGGTGGGGGAACACAAAGGAGTGACCACGAGTCTCTGGACTATGACTCTAACACCAATCCTAGACAGTTCAGGAACAACTCCTGGTCCCCCAACTCTATGAGTGGTCTTGTTCGCCCGGAGGTCTCACGTGAAGGGGGGGGGGGTACTGTAAGGAATCCGCTCCTCGGTTTACTGTTTGCCTTACCTTGCAGACTGTGCGGTCCTGGAGCACTTCTCCTGATGTTTGCTGCAGGCTGGATTCACTCACCAAAGTAATGCTGCCACACGCCCCTTCTGCCATTGGTTCACGGACCTTTAAGTATTGCCTTCCCACAATGCTCCCTGCTGAGCATAGTCCTTCCTGGATGTCTCTGTGTTCTGCCATAAGCCTTGTCTTGTCTGTCGCCTTGGTTCCTGAGACCGGCTGCTAGTGTCACGCAGCGGTCTGTTCCTGAGCTGAAGCGGAGTACTCTCCTTGTTGTCTTCAGCCCCCTGGTTCCTGTGACCGGCTGCTAGTCTCATGCAGCGGTCAGTTCCTGTTTCCTGTGCTGAAGCTGAGTACTCTCCTTGTTACTTCAGCTCCTTGTTTCCTGTGACCGGCTGCTATATTCACGCAACGGTCTGTTCCTGTTTCCAGCACTGAAGCGGAGGTTTCCCTGTGTATCTTCAGCTTCCTGGTTCCTGGGGCCTACTCTTTTCCTAATCTAGAGAGGCCGTGTCTTTGTTCCTGCGCTGAAACGGAGGATTCCCCAGCCCGCTCAGGACTCTTGCGCTGAAGCACTGGTTTACCAGTGCAGCTAGGCGGTGTGCTACTCTGGTCTGTCTACCACCTCCTGAGACCAGTACCATGGGCCATGGTCGCCGCACGCGCAGAAGCCACTCCCGCGCTCCTAAGCTGAAGCGGGGCTCTACTGACTACCTGTTGCCAAACTCCTGCTTGAACAACGTTTACCCTGATATCTCCAGTCCTGACCCTGGCGTGTCCACCGACGATGCTGTCTTCTCCTATCCTGATCCTGCTACATACGACTACAAACTGCGCAATCCGGATCCGCCTGCGCGGTCTAAGGTCGGTGCTTTTACAACCCCACCTCAGCCACGCGGTCCGACCCAGGTTTGTGGCGAGCACAGCCGTGACACCACCCAGTTATCCTGTGCATCAGAAATAAAGCATCGCAGATATTGCTCTAATGACTGGTTTGTTCTTTCAGTCTGTTTGGTTTGGGGATGGTACCCAGAAGAAAAAAGAAGAGTTATATCCAACCTATGAGCAAAGGCACGCCAAAATTTAGAGACGAACTGTGATCCTCGGTCGGATACAATAGAGAGTGGAACTCCGTGAATACTAAATATTTCTTTGATATAAATGTCTGCTAGATTGGCAGAATGTCACGGGTGCTCACCACAAACCAGGGCTGGACCACGGCTGAGGTGGGGATGTGAAAACACCGACCTAGGCCGCGAAGCCGGGTCCGGGTTGCGCAGCTCGTAGTCGTGGTTTAGCCAGGTCAGGGCAGGAGAGAATAGGATCGTAGAAAGTATTTGCCATAGTAGGGATTGGAGAGAGCAGAGTAGTCGAATTCCGGAGCCGAGGTCGAGAATAGGAGAGAGCAGAGTAGTCGAATTCCAAAGCCGAGGTCCACGGATGCCAGAGATCAGAAGTCCGGTACAAGCCTGGGGGGTCAGGATACAAGAGCAAGAGAACAAAGCAAGGCAGCTTGTAGCAAGCACAGCAAAACACAAAGTATGCTCAGCAATTAGCCCAGGGCTGATTGAGCTATATACTGGAGGGAGCCAATGAGAGACCTTACCCAGGAGTGAGGTCAGAGGTAGGTCGAGCGCCGGTAGGATGATGCATGATGCAAGGCAGGTGTGCAGGCATCACCGATGGGGACACGCAGCAGTGCCTGCACTGGCCAGGTGATTCGTTGGACCCTGCGGAGGTCTGTCGCGGGGGCTCGTGCTAGTGCGCGCCCCCGCCGGTCCAGGGGCAGGAGCGGCGTGCGTCCTAAGTCTGCGCTTGCCTCAGACTGGAGGAGCGGATGCGCGTGAGTCCCTGCTGGAGGAGGGATCCCTTCAGGATCGACCTCTCGACGATCCACTCGAGGCTTAAGTAGAAATTTTCAGTGAAAAGCCTGAGTTAGTCTGGGGGCATGTACCTGGTTCTGCGGAATCCACTCCCTCTCCTCAGGACCAAAACCTTCCAATGCACTAGGTACTGAAGGCCTCCTCTTGGGAGACGGGAGTTCATAATAGATTGGACTTCGAACTCCTCTTGTCCGTCTATTAGTCTGGGACGAGGTGTGATGTGCTGGTTTTGAGATAGGCGACAGGGTTAACTTTCTCCAAGATTAGGAATGGTACAATAAATCTAGGTGCCAGTTTGGGGGATGTAACTCTTAGGCGGATGTTCCTAGTGGATAGCCATACCTTCTGACCCGGAGCATAGTTGGGTGAATCCTGACGGTGGCGATCGGCTTTTTGCATAACAATGGCACGCCTGAGGTTGCTCTGGATCATCTCCCTGGAAGACTGAAGGTCCTGGATCCTATCCTCCGCGGCAGGAACCCCTGTATTGGGAGCAGAATTAGAGAGCGTAGAGGGGTGAAAGCCATAATTGGAAAAAAATGGGGACTGTTGGGTGGACTCATTCCTGAGATTGTTAAGCGCAAATTCTGCCCATGGGAGTAGATCGCACCAATTGTCTTGAGCGTCGGAGATGAAGCAATGAAGGAACGGCTCTAAAGATTGGTTGGTGCGTTCCGTTTGACCATTGGTCTGTGGATGGTATCTGGAGGAGAAGTGCAGTGCCACGTTAAGTCCTTTGCAGCAGGCCCTCCAGAATCTGGATATGAACTGAGAGCCCCGATCTGAGACTATGGTCTGGGGGGATCCATGAAGCCTGAAGATTTCCTTTACGAATACCTTGGATAATTTGAGGGCGCTGGCCAGGCCCTTGAGTGGAATGAAGTGTGCTTGTTTGGTGAAGCGATCAACTACTACTAATATAGTGTCCATCCCTTTGGATTTAGGCAGCTCAACGATAAAATCCATCGAGAGGTGTCTCCATGGTAGGTCAGGAATGAGGAGAGGCCGTAGAAGACCCGGGGTTTTATTCCGTGGTGACTTGTTCTGTGCGCAGATAGGGCATGCAGAGCCGTAGTCCTGGAAGTCTTTGCGCATACCCGGCCACCAGAAGGTTCGCTGTAAGAAGTCTAACGTCCTTTTAATCCCAGGGTGACCCGCAGTTTTGACGCATGTCCTCATTGCATTACCTTCTGGTGTAAGATGGGGGGAGCGAACAACCGTCCGTTTGGCACTTTGAGGCCCTGCGGGATCTGGTCTTGAACCCTGGCGATTTCTGACAGGGCATCGAAGGTATTGGCGGAAAGGACGCAATTAGGAGGGAGTATGTTCTCGTGGTGGTCCTCAGTTTTATCCTCTACAGCGAACTGTCGTGAAAGTGCGTCTGCTCTCACGTTTTTGGAGCCTGGAATGTAGGATATGACAAAGTTAAACCGCGTGAAGAAAAGCGACCAACGAGCCTGACGAGAACTGAGACGACGAGCCGTCTCAATATATAACACATTTTTATGATCCATGAGGTTGGTGATGGGGTTTCTGTGCCTTCCAAGAGGTGGTGCCACTCCTCTAGGGCCATCTTGAGAGCAAGAAGTTCACGATTACCCACATCGTAATTCCGCTCGGCCGCGGAAAATTTCCTCGAAAAAAATAAAAGCACAAGGATGTAGTCTGGCCTGTTGATTCTTCCTCTAAGATAGTATAGCCCCTGCTCCTATATCAGAGGCATCCACCTTGAGGGTGAATGGCTGTCCAGGATCTGGATGCACCTAGATAGGTGCCATAACAAAAGCTTTTTTCAAAGTTTCAAAGGCGCTGATAGCCTTGGGTTGGCGTTCTTCTGGGTGAGAGCTGTGATGGGTGCAACTACTGAATAAATTTTTTTTATGAATCGGCGGTAATAGTTGGAAAAACCTAAAAACCTCTGTACCATTTTTAAAGAGAGAGGACACGGCCAATCTACAATCGTTCTTACTTTGGCAGGGTCCATAGCCAGGCTTGTATCGGAGATAATGTTTCCCAGGAACGATGTGGAAGACAGGTGAAATTGGCACTTCTCTAACTTAGCAAACAGATGGTTCTCCCTTAGCCTCTGAAGTACCTGCTTTACGTGTCCTGTGTGTTCCTGGATGTTCTTGGAGAATATGAGAATATCGTCCAGGTAGACCACCACATATTGATCCAGGAGATCCCTGAAGATATCATTAACAAAATCCTGGAAGACTGTGGGCGCGTTGCAGAGACCAAAGGGCATTACCAGGTACTCGTAGTGCCCATCGCGTGTGTTGAAGGCAGTCTTCCATTCATCCCTTTGGCGTATCCTAACCAGGTTGTATGCCCCCCGCAGGTCAAGTTTAGAGAAAATCCTGGCGCCTTGTAACTTGTTGAATAATTCCACAATCAGGGTTAAAGGGTACCGGTTCTTGATAGTTACCATGTTTAGACCGCGGTAATCAATGCACAGACGTAGAGTGTCGTCTTTCTTCTTTACAAAGAAGAATCCTGCCCCCGCCGGAGATGATGATTTGCGAATGAAGCCCCTCTGTAGATTTTCCAATATGTATTGTCTCATGGCCTTGGTCTCGAGAGGGGACAGAGGGTAGGACCTCTGGGAGGAACGGCGCCCGGAAGTAGATCGATAGGACAATCATAGGTGGGGTGGCAACTCTTTGGCCTGGATCTTGTCAAAGACATCTCTGAACTTGTTGTAGGTTTCCGGGAGTTGGGATTTACTATGTACTGGGGTCGAGAGCACTGCTATGGCTTTGGAAGAATCCAGACAAGCCTCACTACAGCGGGTCCTCCAAGTGATGGGCTGCGACAGGGTCCAGTCAATCTGAGGATTGTGGAACTGTAACCAGGGAAGACCCAGTATCACATCTACTGAGGGGGTGTGGATGGCATCCAACTGTATCCATTCGGAATGGCAGTCTGCAGCGAAATGAAAGTGGGTTATAGGGGCCTACCGTCAATGGCTTCGAGGCCCACGGGCCGGTCTTTGGGTACCAGCGGGATCCGATTCCTCTCAGCGAACTACTGGTCGATAAAGTTTCCCCCGGACCCGGAATCCATGAAGGCCAGTGTGGCGGTGTTACTGAAATCTCCTCATAGAGTGACCGGCAGCAGTATTTTGGATGGTAGTTGGGGAGAAGAAGTTACTGTCCCCAGTGTGGTTCTCCCAATACTCACTGGGGAAATGCGTTTCCCGACTTAGAAGGACAGGCGATCACGAGATGTCCGCTGTTCCCACAGTAAAGGCACAGGCCCGCGCGACGTCTGCGTTGCTTCTCTGCCGAAGATAGACGGGTCCCTCCCAACTGCATGGGTTCCTCTATAGATGCAGATGCGGAATCCCCTGAGCCTGTATAAGAGACGGGAGGTGGTTGCATACCTTTTTGGCGTTTTCCTCGCTCTGCTCTTCGCTTCTGAAGACGTTGTTCCATGCGTATGCATAACGCATTGAGCGACTCCAAACCGGAGGGACGTTCCAGGGCGGCCAATTCATCTTTGAGAGATTCCGTTAACCCCTGCCAGAAGACCGCAGCCAACGCCTCATCATTCCAAGTTGTTTCTGCTGCTATGGTTCGGAATTCGAGCACATAACGTGCCACGGAACGATTTCCCTGCGTGATATTGAGGAGAGAAGATGCAGCGGTTGCCCTCCTTCCCGGCATATCGAACACCCTGCGGAATTCTTCACAGAAGCGATCCAGGTTGGAGGTCAGGTCAGGACGTTGCTCCCATATGGGTGTAGCCCATGCCAGGGCATCATCGGTCAGTAAGGAGACTTTATAAGCAACTTTAGACCGCGGAGAGGGGAAGTGCGAAGGTAGCAATTCAAACTGTATGGCGCACTGGCCCAGGAACCCACGACAGGACGAGGGATCCCCCGCATAGTGATTGGGGGTGGGTAAGCATGGCTCAGAGGATGCAGTGGGGGCCAGTGGTGGAGCAGTAGGAGTGGGAGAAATGGTAGCGGGGACAAGTGTCTTTAATTGGTCCGAGATGGTGCGTAGGGAGCATTGGAGCTGTTCCATTTGCTGATTGTTTTGGGATAGGCAAGTCTCTACTTGTTTGAAGAGGCCATCGTGTTCGTTTAAGCATCGACCCACCTCAGCGGGGTCCAGGTTTTTTGGGCTGAGCATAATGTCACAAGTGCTCACCACAAACCAGACCCAGACCGTGGGGCTGAGGTGGGGATGTGAAAACACCGACCTAGGCCGCGAAGCCGGGTCCGGGTTGCGCAGCTCGTAGTCGTGTATTACCCGGGTCAGGGCAGCAGAGAGTAGGATCGTAAGTACTTGCCGTAGTAGGGATTTTAGAGTGGAGAGTAGTCGAATTCTGGAGCCGAGATCAAGGATAGGAGAGAACAGAGTAGTCGAATTCCGGAGCCGAGGTCGAGGATAGGAGAGAACAGAGTAGTCGAATTCCGAAGCCGAGGTCCAAGGATGCCAGAGATCAGAAGTCCGGTACAAGGCTGGGGGGTCAGGATACAAGAGCAAGAGAGCAAGGCAAGGCAGCTTGTAGCAAGCACAGCGAAACACAAAGTATGCTCAGCAATTAGCCCAGGGCTGACTGAGCTATATACTGGAGGGAGCCAATGAGAGACCTTACCCAGAAGTGAGGTCAGAGGTAGGTCGAGCGCCGGTAGGATAATGCAGGATCCAGGGCAGGTGTGCAGGCATCACTGTAATTGCAGGAAGCTCCCGTGCAGCTGCGTGCGCGCCCACGATGCGCGACCCCGATGGGGAAACGCAGCGGCGCATGCGTTTGCCAGGTGATTCGTAGGACCCTGTGGAGGTCTGTCGCGGCGGCGCGTGCTAGTGCGTGCCTCCGCTGGTCCAGGGGCAGGAGCAGCGTGCGTCCTAAGTCTGCGTGTGCCTCCGACGGGAGGAGCGGATGCGCGTGAGTCCCTGCTGGAGGAGGGGGCCATGGGAGGTAAGGTTTGCGAGTGACCGGTCCTTACACAGAATTAGGAAAACCCTTGAGGGGAATGAAATGGGCCTGTTTGGAAAACCTATCAACAATAACGAGAATAGTATTCATCCCACTAGAGACAAGAAGCTCAACAATAAAGTCTATTGAGAGGTCGGTCCGGTATGGGTAAGGGGCAAAGCAGACCAGGTGGCTTTATGCACACACACACACACACACACACACACACACACACACACACACACACACACACACACACACACACACACACACACAGGGCGGACCTTTTTTGGGCACAAGTGGAACATGAGTTGATAAATTCTTTGATATCCTTAAACATATTGGGCCACCAAAATGTGCGTCTGATTAGATCGGAAGTTCTCTTTGTACCAGGGTGACCGGCAGATTTAGAGGAGTGACCCCACTCATGGATTTTCTGCTGAAATTGAGGTGCAGCATACAAACAGCCCTCCGGCACTTCCATACCGACTGGAATGAGCGTCTGAGTCTCCAGGATCTTGTCCAGTACATCGAAAGCGTTAGCCGAGATGACATATTTGGCGGGTAAGATGGTCTCAGGAATATCTTCGGATTTGTATTCACTGACGAATTAATGGGATAAGGCGTCAGCCTTTAGATTCTTAGTACCAGGAATGTAGGAAATAATATAGTTGAATCTGGAAAAGAACAACGCCCAGCGAGCCTGACGGGAACCGAGGTGACGGGCGTCCTCAATGTATAGGAGATTTTTATGGTCCGTGAGGATCGAAATCGGATTTTCAGTGCCCTCCAGGAGATGTCTCCACTCTTGCAGAGCAAGCTTGATGGCCAAGAGTTCTCTGTTGCCAACATCGTAGTTTTGCTCCGAGGGAGAGAATTTCTTTGAGAAAAACCCACAGGGGTGTAACTTATCCTGGGGAGCCTGTCACGGTGAGAGTACGGCTCCAGCTCCAATATCCGAGGCATCTACTTCCAAGGTGAAAGGAAGTTTAGGGTCTGGATGGCGTAAGATGGGAGTGGAGACGAATGCTTTTTTGAGAGTTTTAAAGGCCTGGTATGCTTCAGGAGACCAGGCAGAAGTGTCCGCATCTTTCGTCGTCAGGGCGGTGATGGGAGCCACTGTGGCAGAAAAAGGACGGATACATTTACGATAATAATTGGCGAAGCCAAGGAACCGCTGAATCGCCTTGAGAGAAGTGGGGTGGGGCCAATCTACAACTGCCTTGAGTTTTGCAGGATCCATGGAGAAGCCCTTGTCAGAGATAATGTAGCCCAAGAAGGAAGTGGAAGTTTGGTGAAAAATACATTTTTCCATCTTGAAAACGAGAGAGAACTAGTTTAGTGTGCTGGATATGTTCGGATAGAGATTTAGAAAAAATAAGAAGATCATCGAAGTAGACAATTACAAAAGTGTTGAGGACGTCCCGAAAAATATAATTCACGAATTCTTGAAAGACAGCTGGGGAATTACAGAGCCCAAAAGGCATGACCAAATATTTGTAATGGCCGTCTCGCATATTGAAGGCCGTCTTCCATTCGTCCCCTATGCGTATGAGATTGTAGGCCCCATGGAGTTCGAGTTTAGAAAAAATGGAAGAACCTTGTAGACGATCAAACAATTCTGAAATGAGCGGCAATGGGTAACGGTTCTTCAGGGTTATTTTGTTAAGACATCTATAGTCTATGCATGGGCAGAGAGAACCATTTTTCTTTTTAACAAAAAAGAACCCAGCCCCAGCTGGAGAGAAAGAAGGCCTGATGAACCCTTTCTTTAAGTTCTCCTGAATATACTGAGACATAGCCTTAGTCTCGGGAAGAGACAATGGATAAGATTTACCTTTAGGAAGGATGGCACCGGGCAGGAGATCAATAGGACAATCATAAGGAGGGGGAAGAATTTCAGAACAGACTTTATCAAAGTCATCAATGAAATCTGCATATACTTCAGGAAGCAATAGTTTAGCAGGAGTACTGGTCTCTACTCCAGCGATAAGTTGTACCGGAGAAACAGGATTAACTTCAGAGGCAACACTCCATTGTATAGGTTTCTTGTCTGTCCAGTCTATAAGCGGGTTGTGTTGTTGGAGCCAAGGGAGGCCCAGAATTACCTGTACGGAGGGTGAGTGGATAACATCCAGTAAGATCTCCTCCTTGCGACCGTCTATAGTGGAGAGAGTTAGAGTAGGAGTCTCCAATGGGATAAAGGCTGGCTGGAGAGGACGTCCGTTGATAGCCTCAAGACCCACCGGCACCGACTTCTTGACCAGAGGAATCTTATGTTAGTAGTGAAATCTTGATCCACAAAATTTCCCCCAGACCCGGAATCGATGAAGGCAGAGGCAGGAGTTAGAAAGCCAGGACCTTCAAGGAAGATTGAAAGCATCACCCTCGTAGGCAGACCCCTCTTAGTAGGAGGGGAAGAGGAAATGGTAATATAAGATCCCCTCATACCTCATTGGGTGTTGGCGTTTCCCGGCTTCGTGGGACAGTGAAGCACCAGGTGACCCGACTGTCCTCAGACAGTCCTCCAGTCCTCCGATGTTGTTTCTCTGAAGGGGAGA
Organism: Ascaphus truei; assembly: GCF_040206685.1. NCBI lineage: Eukaryota > Metazoa > Chordata > Amphibia > Anura > Ascaphidae > Ascaphus > Ascaphus truei. Next base: position 386,922,736 of record NC_134484.1, on the reverse strand, counting down.
TCTGGTGACTTCCTAACTGAATAGGTTCTGGAGACTCAAGATCAGGGAGAACGGCAGGAGACAGATTAGAGATAGGAGCAAACTAAATGAGAGAACGTGAGTGATGGCGTTCAAGCCTCCTTTCCTGAAGGCATTGATCCACTCTAATACATAAGGCAATAAGATCCTCAAGCACGTGGATCTTTCTTGAACAGCCAATTCATTCTTTAATGTCTCTGAGAGACCCTGCCAGAAGGCTGCTGATAATGCCTCATCATTCCAGCCCGTTTTCACAGATATTTTCCGAAATTCAAGAGCGTATCTTACAACCGACCTGTGAAATGTGAAACAATGAAGAAGCAGTAGTAATCTTACAGCCAGGAGTATCTAAGACCTGCTTAAATTCTTTCTTGAATCATGGGAAGTCTTGGATAAGCTCAGGTCTCTGCTCCCAGATGGGGGATGCCCACGCCAAGGCGTCTTTGGTTAGTAGAGCAATAATATACACTACCTTAGATCTATCAGAAGAGAAGCGGGAAAGGGTTAACTGGAACTGTATGTCACATTGGTTTAGAAAACCTTGACATCCATGGGGATCTCCCGCATAGTGATTGGGAGTGGGGATACATGGCTTGAGAGAGAGAGAGGCTTCAGAGGAAGGAACAGAAAGAGTAGCAGGCCTAACAATTCTGGATTGAGATTGGTTTAAAGAAACCTTTGCCAGACTTTGAGCCAGGGAAGCAATTTGATTGCCCAAGTATTGGAAATGCTCAGAGATAGAAGACAGGACTTGGCCAACCTCAGGAGGGCCCATGTTCTTTTGGCTGAGCATACTATAACGCTTGCGCTACCCACGAGCAAGACAGGACCCCGGTACTGAGGTGAGGAAGTATAGAACTATGCACCCACAGCAGCGGAAATTTGCCTGGCAGGCGGATTGTCAACGTAGCCAGGTCTGGGTTGGAGAGAGCGGGTTAGTCCAGATACTTGCCAAGGTCTTGGGATGGAGAGGTCAGAATAGTGAAAGTCTGTTAAGCCGTGGTCTGAGGTTGGAGATATCAGAATCATAGAAGTCCGTATAGCCATGGTCTGGGTTGGAGAGATACACGTAGTCAAGGGTAATCCGGGGTCGGTATCCAGAGGGGTACAGTAGTCAAGCCGGGTCGGTACACGTAGAATCCAAAAACTGCAATAGAGAGCGCGACAAGAGCAAGGCACAACAGACGCAGGAGCACAAGGCTACAACTAGTTATGCTCAGCAATGACTCTGAGCATGAGCAGGGTATAAGTACTGGCGTGGACCAATAGAACAGGAGGCGGAGTGGAGGCCTGACCCCAGCAGGAGTCGTAATAGGCTGCAGGTGACAAGTGGCATCCGATTAGTCGCCTCGCAGCTGGGGAGCGGTGCACGACATCACGTGAGCGTGCCATGCGCGAGAGAAGCGCAGCACATCTGAGGGGGCGGAGAAAAGCTCCGTGGCAGCATTGGAAGAGCTGTGCGTGCACGCACGCTCTGTAAACCGAGTGGGGGTGCACGCACGCACTGGTCTATGCGGAGACAGGTGAGGAGGGAACACGTCGCAAAGGACGTGTTCCCCGATTCCTTACAGGTACTAGCTAACATGTTAGCGAAACGTAAACCAAACCACAAACATGAACCTCATTCTGAGAGTACCCCTATAGCTCCACCCTCCCCCAACACTGCTCACAAATTTCAATTTTCTTCCAGTATCTGAAGAGGAGATTACAGCGCTCCTCAAATTAAAACTAAGCAGCCAATGTGGACCTGACTTACTGCAATCTAAATTCCTAAGACTTGGTGCCCTAGCCATTGCCAAACCAATTGCTTTCATAGTCAACTCTAATCTGTCTGCAGGCCATATCCCTAAGACTTTGTAAACTGCCAGAGTTGTCCCAATCTTCAAAAGTGGGGACAAAAACACTGTATCATACTACAGGTCAATTTCTCTTCTCCCAATACTATATAAAGTCATGGAAAAATGTGTTCACTCCCAATTAAGCAATTACTATACCAAGACAAATTTCCCTAGCCAATTCCAATCTGGCTTTCGCCCCAAACATTCCACCGTAACTACCCTGCTAAACGTTTGCAATGAAATCCAGTGTGGAATGGAACTGGGAGAACTCACTTGTGCAATATTCCTAGATTTTGCTAAGGCTTTTGATACTGTTGATCATGTTACCTTGCTTAACAGACACCAGTGCTCTGGAATAGGGAAGCATGCTTCAAACTGGTTTCATTCCTACCTATCAGGTAGCTCCCAACATGTGTCTATCTCAGGCTCTAACTCCAGCCCCTTGGATATCATCTTTGGTGTCCCGCAAGGCTCAATTCTGAGGCCCCTACTCTTCTCAGTGTTCATCAATGATCTTCCTATAGCTTGTAAGGGAGCCTCAATACACATGTATGCAGATGACACAATCTTATATGCATACAGCCCTAGCCTCTCTGACCTTGAACATACTTCAATTTGACTTTTTGAGACTTGAAAATTGGATTTCTCAAAACAAACTGTTTTTAAACACTGACAAGACTGTAACAATGGTATATTGGACCAAGGCTACATTTTTAAAGCTTCCAATGACTGAGCTCCAGATCAGAACCAACGCTAATACCACACTAACTCCCGTTACTAGTTTTAAATACCTGGGGATATGGTTTGACTCCTATTTAACTTTTGAGATGCACATTGATACCCTGACATACAAAACCTATGCCAAACTAGGTGTATTTTACAGGAACAAATCCTACCTAAGTCTGCTGGTCAGAAAGCGTATCGCACAGCAGATGCTTATGCCAATTATCAACTATGGGGTCATAGTATATGACTCGGCACCCCAAACCCACCTTGGCAAACTTGATACCCTATACAATTCAATATGCTGTTTTGTTCTCCAATGCACCTAAAACACACATCACTGTGAAATGCTCAAAGAACTAGATTGGTCATCACTTGAGTCTAGGCGCAAAGTTCATCTTTCCTTTCTTGCCTGCAAATACTTTCTGGGCAAGCTACCCATCTATCTGAACAAGCTCCTCACCCCTACCACATGCAGCACTTATCATCTGAGATCTGACTCCAAAAGACTGTTCATGGTCCCAAGGTTAAGCAAAGTATCCACCTTCTCCTTCTCTTACCGTGCACCCCAAAACTGGAACAATCTACTGGAGACTCTCACAGCCACCACCAGTCTAAGCTCTTTCAAAACTAAAGCTGTCTCACATTTTAATGTAGTTTGTAACTGTTACACATGCCTATAATATATATTATCTGTAATTGTGCATGCAATGTCTTGTATATAATGTATACCCTTTTCACTTATGTAACAATGTATTTGTAACCATGTATTATTTGTCATCATAACTCTATGCTCAGGACATACTTGAAAACAAGAGGTAAATCTCAATGTATTACTTCCTGGTAAAATATTATATATATATATATATATATATATATATATATATATATATATATATATATATATATATATATATATATATATATATATATATATATATATATATATATATATATATATATATATATATATAAATATACCATAATACTGAGTTAAGTTATGGTGAGTAAAAAAAGTGACAAAACCCCTCCACAGGAAAGCAAATATGCAAATACAACTGTATGCTCATCTGCATGTCTTAGGCAGGTCTGCAACCCCGCCTTTCCCCATTATCACCCAGCATACAGCACTTCCACTGCAGGATAGCCTATAGGGAACCATGTTAAAAATGGTTTTTGAGGCAAAAAGTGACACTGTGTGCTCATTTGCATGTCATTTCCCAGAATCCCTTCCTGCAGTGGAAGTGCTGTATGCTGGGTGATAATGGAGAAAGGCGGGGTTGCAGACCTGCCTAAGACATGCAGATGAGCATACAGTTGTATTTGCATATATAAATATATATATATATATATATATATATATATATATATATATATATATATATATGAGAAAGACAAAACAGAGAGCGCACGCCCCATAGTGTGACACTGTAACATTTAATGTGGGGAAGGGTGGATGGGGGGATTAAAAACACTCACAATAGACAAGTAAAATATATGCAGTATGTGATATATAATCACCACCAAGGCGTGTCCAAACCGCAGCAGAGAGTCCAAAGCAGGGTGGAGTTGATCTCACGAACAGCGCAATCCCTCCGGTTCACTCGGTTCACTCGAAATCATCCAGGTAATTCTGGCACCAGAGTATGGCCTTCAAATCACTACATGTGCTCCCCAGCCGTAAAGGATGCACACAGCGTGATGACGTAATGTCGTAAAGTACTTTCCTGACGCGTTTCGTCGCAACAAATGCAACTTTATCACATTTCCACACCCACCCACACCATTTATATCCACTCACACTCCACACACACCTTTTGTAAAGCACTGTATATACTGTGGGCTCTCCATTCATTTATATTCTCACAGATACACACACACACTCTTACATCACTTGCTTTCAGGAACCTTTTGACACCTCCAGCCATAAATCACATCCAGACCGGGGGAAGGACCAGCACAGATAACATTCCAAGAGACACTGTTTATAGTAACCTTTTGCTTGCTTCATTCATTGTAACATCGCCGGAAGAAGAGATCAGTGTATCTCGAAAGCTCGCACAAATAAAAGCATTTCGTTAGCCACAGAACGATATCATCTATTTATTTTTTGATTATATATATATATACACAAAACGAAAAGATGCCTTTTTCACCCACCATAACTGAAAACGTGATGGTATATAAAATATATATATATATACATACACACAAAAAACGAAAAGATGTTCAGGGCACTCTAATTGGGCAAGAGTAGGACAAATAACTTATATTTTAGGAGCAGGGTGCTAGCTGTGTAGCCGGGATCACCACCCAGCGACAACAATAGATAAACAGGAAAAAAGATCTGCAGCACTCTCTGGTAAGTATCCAATGTAAAAAAGGTTTATTGCATCAAATTAACATCAGGGGTGAAGTACAGGAAAAAATGGAGCAACATTTTGGACCTCCCAGTCCTTTGTCAAGCCCCAACGTCCGAAACGTTGCTCCATTTTTTCCTGTACTTCATCCCTGATGTTAATTTGATGCAATAAACCTTTTTTACATTGGATACTTACCAAAGAGTGCTACGGACCTTTTTTCCTATATATATTTATATATACTTTTTAACACTTGAATTGCTGTACTTTTTGGGTTAAATGTATTTGTTCACCTCAGTGGACACAACACAATTATAATACTTACTGTGGCATCCATTGTATCACTTTCCACCTGAATTTAAACAAATCTGAAAATGTTTCATTAAAAAACAGTGGAGCGGAGTGCTCCTACTTTTTAAACTCTAATACACTTTGGAACTGCATCTCCTGCCGGCAGTAAACTGGTTAAGAAGGTGAGTATGTATCACACTTATTGTTTAGCATTATTTATCAAACCATAATGCACATCTGGGCTGCATAATAGTTTTACATATTCTTGAACCAATGTTCATCATTGGACTTTAAGAACAAATATAAAGCACGCTCCACCACCATAAGGTAAATGTTATAGCAGTGTCTGTGACCAATTGATTTTCGTTGCTAATAAAAATCACCACTGTGCTCTGAGCTACACACAGCCACCGGAAAGCATTGAAACCGCAATCTAGCCTATCAGGTTTCCCTTGATGGACTTGTCTAGTTTCTATGTGAACCAAACCCAATTTCTTTAAGCTACCATCTCTTGTTCGTGGTGATTACACTATATTCCAAAAACACCTTGGAAAGCCATCTACATTTTATTACTAGAGATGTGTGAACCTGGGCAAATGTGTATTTTGCAAAAAAATGTCCACATTAAGAAATTCAGGGATTTTCTAAATGTTGGAGCAAAGGCTATTTGTTCATCCAAGATTTAAAAATGAGTACTTTTCCATTTATTTATGTGAGTATTTGGTGAATTCCCACAACATTCACCAGTATATTCGCCAATATTCACCAACATTTTTCTTAAAATATTTGCAAAGGTTGATATCCATGTGATCTCTAAGTAGGATATTAACAGCTATTGGTTTCTGGCAGAGTTTCTTACTTTGTTACATTTTTGGCAACTGCAAATGTCCTAAATTTGCCAAATTCGTGAAATATTCACTGTCTAATATAGAAATACAAACCCATGTTGCATTAATGTTTCAGTGGCTTTCAAATAATATATGAAATAGATTTTAAATACACTGTATGTTGCATGCACCTTCAAAATAACATTCACAATCTCATGACCTGTTCTGTTTTGGGCTCACAATGCAATCTAGTGTTGAACGGGATAAATAGATAGATTGATCATTTATATACTTGTTTCAGATAATGCCATATACTCTATGTGTAGCCATGCCAGTCGCCATGCCAGTCCTGGCTACCTGTCTGCCCTGAACAAAATACACAAAACTCCAGCAAGCTCTTTTTGGGAACCCTTGAGCCCCCACAAAATATATATGTATATAAGTGTCAAAAAGGAGAGCTATTGAGCGTGTCATATGTATACAACAAACGACTGAGAAGCCCAATGCTACATCCAATATGACAAAAATACACAGTAAAATACTTATATATTCTCTTGAAAATGGGTCATTTAGTTTAACCCTTTGGCCAAAGCGTTGTAAGCTTGCGAGACACGACAAGGCAGACACCTGTTCGCAAGTCCTAACACTACCAGATAAAATACTAATATATATCTCTAATAGGATTAAAATTCTCATTTACCTCTATTAGGAGGGAGAAAGACCACCATTGGATCTGTATCCAGTAGAATGAAAGGACCTACTCACTTGGGAAGTGGGGAGGGGCGGACTTAAAATCTGGGAAGGAGGAGCCACTAACCTCCAACAGCTGAAAATAAGTTAACAAAACACACAAAACCCCAGCAAGCTCTTTTTGGGAACCCCAAATTATACTCTAATTGAATATATTCATCATGTGTTGTGACCTCCAAATGGATGAATTTATGGGACTAAGCATTTGAGCTCCTGCAAATACCTAACACAATATGCTTGATACTGTAATAGTAGTGACGACCTCAACCGGTTTCGCACGAGAAGTGCTTCATTAGGGGAATATATATAAAATGTAGGAATAAAATTTGGTTTGTGTGCCAGATGGAGAAACTAACAAGTTTGATGAATGACTCTGGCAATAAATTCCAAAAAGTCAGGTTGCCGTGGTTGGCCCAGACAGACATCCTAGGAGTGAATCCCACCATGATACTGCTTTGATAGTTCTAGATGCGTTCTCCTTTGACTAGTGATAGGAGTGTCAGAGTAGAAGAATGGGAATGGAACCACACATGAGCCATAATGACCAATTACAACATGGGAGCAAAGCCAAACTCTGGACGCTTCCACGGAAGACGGGAACAAATAAAATAATATAAGACAAAAAAAGGGGAAAGACCTTCATCACACACCCCCTTCCCTCCCCCTCCGCCTCCTCCCTCTTCCCCCCTCCCCCCTCCTCCCTCCTCCCCCCTCCTCCCTCCTCCCTTCCCCCACTTCCCTTTGGTTATTTCTTTATGATTTGTATATGATTTACATGATAGCTGAGAACACCAAGACGTCTTGCTTGTAAGATTGAATTGAAATGTAATATGTCTGAAGACAGGAATATCAATAAAAATGTAAGTTGCAAAAATAAAACAGAAACAAATCAGCACTAAATCAAACCAATTATTATAAATCTAAATTGTAAATAATCCATATATTGTCCAGAAAACCAGAAACAGATGTAAAAACGATATAAGGGATGGAGTGGGACAGATCCCAGGGGTCTTAATTGCCTCCGATGGAATAATCAGTTCCAGGAAGATTCTAAAAGGCAAAAAACAGAAGCGCGTGCCCCATAGCGTAATTCTATTTATTAAAATTGTGGTTTTGGAGAAAAACGTAAAAATGCACACTCACAAGTGTAGTAGTTTAAAACGCAGTTTGTATAACCTGATAGAGATAGAGATCAGTCAGTAGCAGAGTCCTTGTGTGTTGCTGGAGCAGAGATGGAAAAAGCTCAATAGCAGGCACATCCCAGGGGCACAGCTGACAATCGCAGAGGGATCCGTGGCTCCGCCTGTGCAGCACTTCCTGGTACTGGATCTCCTACGGCGCTAAGCTCCGTATTCAGGTGTGTTGGGGGAGGAGGGGAGGGGCTAGTATCAGCATGATGCTTTAACGTAGCTGCAGGACAAAGTCCAATAGAAAACAACACTACACGGTTCGTCGCACTGTCGGCGGCTTCCTCAGGGGCATATAGCATGGGGGTGCATGAGTCCATGTATATATACACACCTTGCCTAATTGCAATTAGGTTCATCAGGATCATTCAAGTGCATTCATGTGAGTAATATAAATCAACAATTAAAACATAAACAGGCAGTCCTCGTTTTACAACGCTTCGCTTTACAACGAATGGCTTATCCAACGCTATGCAATGCATACCTATATTCATTTTTACAACGCCAAAATGGCTTATCCAACGCTCTTACGACGCTTTGCAACGTTGTGTATGTGTGTATATATATATATATACACATTCACATAAACAACGTTGCAATGCGTCGTAAGAGCGTATATATATAATATTATACTATATAATATTAAATTATACTATATAATATATTAGGAAGAAGGGGGTAGGATGGTCCGTGGTTCACAGCAACTTCAGCAGCCAACGCATGGATGTCTAAAAAAAACTTTATTGATCGCTAGCAGCAAACATCAGGCAACCACTCTAACATGTTTCGTCCAGGCTATGGACTTTTTCAAAGAGTGCTGATAGTGTATGGCAGCCAAATAGATATAGGGACTGGTGAGTGTATGCCACCAATAGAAACAGGGAACGTATTTAAACCTCACCTGTGGTAGATTAATCATTAAAGTGGATAACTATCTCCACAACAATCCCCATAGCAATGGCTGCACAACAAGGTATTTACAACATACACATGAAAATTCTTAAAAACAAAACAGAACATATAATGGATAAATTTTAAAACACAACTACTGATGTTTTAAGTTACCAGCATCATTATTATTATATAAAGCTGTATCAATTAATGGAAGTATACAGATGTATAACAAAGGATTTCATATATCTAGTACTTATAAAATCTTTTCAGTACTTATAAAGCATTTTCAGTATCAAGATTCACCTTAAAGGGATATAAACATTTTATCAATTTATTCACATAATTCATATCCATGAATACAGTGGCAACCGCATGACAGACAGTAACTTAATATGTCACCTCCCAGATCACAATGTAATTGGGTGAACACTGTGAACCCACCCCAAAACTTAGCCATTACCCCATCAGGAAGTGTTTCAGTTCCCACTCCTGATTGATGCCGGCCGGATGGAGTGTGTTCAGAGTGTACACCCAATACATTTCCTGTTTATTAAGTACCCCCTCTCTATGGCCTCCTCTAGCGTTACAAGGGATGTGTTCAATTGCCATATAGGAAAAGTTGGCTATTCCCCCTTTAGGGCATCTGGAGAAGTGTCTGGGAACTGGATGAGATACATCATTCTTTTTAATAAGCCTGACATGCTCGGCAATGCGGGTCTTGACTGGCCGAATGGTTCGTCCCACATACAATTTTTTGCAACCACATCTCAAAAGATAAATGGTGTAGGATGTATTACAATTCAAAAATTCTTTAATAAAATATTTTTTTCCATTGATGTCAGTTTGGACAAATTTTGTACTATGAACATATTTACACATGGAACAATTTCCACATGCATAAAAACCTTTAGGAATACTACCAATTCTTTTAAGATCAGTTTTAGTTTGAAAGTGACTTGGCGAGAGGTGTGATGCTAGTGTCTTAGCCCTACGGAATGAAAATATATTATATTATATTATTATGTGTGCGCTGCATATCTTATTGCCTGCATAAAATATTTGGTGTATTTTAGTGTTAAAAATGCCTTCAGGAACGGAACCTTTCATTTAAACAGTGTTCCTATGGGAAAACGTGTTTCGCTTAACAACGTTTCCCTTTACAACGCCATTTTGAGTAACGCATTGTGTCGGATAACCGAGGACTGCCTGTACAGCAATATATATAAAGAACATAAAACAGGAATATAAACCAAGGAAATTATTTCAAATAAAATAATGAAATAATTTATACAAATGTGTGCATCTATAGGGTACAGACATATTAAGATAGACTGAGAGAGCTGAAAAGGAGAACACATATATAAAGTTTAATGGAACAGCACGCTCTCAAACTCAATACAGGGACATATTCAAGACCCATAATTTTTAAATAGGCAATGTCTTTATTATGCACCCTGGAGAAATGTTTGGGGACACCATGCGTCTGAGCCCCAGAAAGGATGCTCCGTCTATGCTGCAAAAAATAAACATGGAGAGGACGCATGGCGCACCCAATATATCCCAGACCACATCCACAATCAATGAGGTATACAACATTTTTGGTTCTACATGAAATACACCCTGTCATGTGCCAATTTTTGGACATCAAAAAATAGTTCAGTTGTCATTCTAATGGTGAGACTTTTTCACTGAAGGGGTATTTTTCATGTTGAACCGAATATGTTGAATACCTGCTGTGTGTTTCTTCATGGGGGAAGCTGTGTGTGTGTATTGTAGGGGAAGGGGGGGGGAAGCTGTGCTTGTTTCTTTGGTTGGGAGCTGTGTGTGTTTCTTCGGGTGGCGGGAAGCTGTGTTTGTTTCTTGGGGGGGAGGTGTGTGTGGATGGGGGCATTGAGTGAGTGAGTGAGTGAGTGAGTGAGCAAAAGAGGGGCCGTGAGAGAGGTGGCATGAGAGTTGAATGTGATATGGGGATAATTGGTTCAAAGGGGACAGGAGGAAAGGGGGGATTAGTTGTAGGTAAGTGATAAAGAGGGGGAAGAGAGAGGAGAGAGGAGGGTGGAGTGGGTGAGAGATTAATAAAGAATTTTGTATTTTGTCCCAGTTTGTCACGTTAAAAATATGGTCACCTTAATTATGTGTGGGGGGGGGGAGAGAGAGGAAGTGGCGTGTGGGAGAGAGGTGGCGGAATGTGGGAGAGAGAGAGGTGGTGGTGTGTGGGAGAGAGAGTGAGAGGTGGGGGCATGTAGAAGAGAGATTGAAAGGTGGGGCATGTGGGAGAGAGAGAGGTGGTGGAATGTGGGAGAGGAAGAGGTGCGGGCATGTAGGAGAGAGAGGCGGTGGCGTGTGGGAGAGAGAGAGGTGGCGGCGTGTGGGAGAGAGGTGGGGGCATGTGGGAGAGTGAAAGAGAGGGCTGCGTGTGGGAGAGAGAAAGGTGGTGGCGTGTGGGAGAGAGAAAGGTGGTGGCGTGTGGGAGAAAGAGAGAGGTGGGGGCATGTGGGAGAGAGAGAGGTGGAGGCATTTGGGAGAGAGCGGTGGAGGCATGTGGGAGAGAGAGAGTTGAGGGTATGTGGGAGAGAGAGAGGTGGCAGGGTTAGGGAGAGAGAGGTGGCGGTATGTGGGAGAGAGAAGTGTGAGGGAGAGAGAGGTGGGGGCATGTGGGAGAATGAAAGAGGGGGCTGCGTGTGGTAGAGAGAAAGGTGGTGGCATTTGGAAGAGAGAAAGATGTGGCATGTGGGAGAGGGAAAGAGGTGGTGGCGTGTGGGAGAGAGAGAGGTGGGGGCATGTGGGAGAGAGAGAGGTGGGGGTATGTGGGAGAGAGAGATGGAGGCATGTGGGAGAGAGAGAGGTGGTGGCATGTGGGAGAGAGGGGGGGGCATGTGGGAGAATGAAAGAGAGGGTTGCGTGTGGGAGAGAGAAAGGTGGTGGCGTGTGGGAGAGAGAAAGGTGGTGGCGTGTGGGAGAGAGATTTGGTGGCGTGTGGGAGAGAAAGATGGCGGCATGTGGGAGAGAAAGAGGTGGGGGCGTGTGGGAGAGATAGGGGTGGCGGAATCTGTGAGCGAGAGAGGTGGGAGTGTGAGGGAGACAGGTGGGGGCATGTGGGAGAGTGAAAGAGGCGGCTATGTGTGGGAGAGAGAGGTGGGGGTGTGTCTGGGAGAAAGAGAGGTGAGGGCATGTGGGAGAATGAAAGAGGGGGCTGCGTGTGGTAGAGAGAAAGGTGGTGGCATTTGGAAGAGAGAAAGATGTGGCATGTGGGAGAGGGAAAGAGGTGGTGGCATGTGAGAGAGAGAGAGGTGGGGGCATGTAGGAGAGAGAGGTGGAAGCATGTGGGAGAGAGAGAGGTGGGGGCATGTGGGAGAGAGAGAGGTGGGGGTATGTGGGAGAGAGAGATGGAGGCATGTGGGAGAGAGAGAGGTGGTGGCATGTGGGAGAGAGGGGGGGGCATGTGGGAGAATGAAAGAGAGGGTTGCGTGTGGGAGAGAGAAAGGTGGTGGCGTGTGGGAGAGAGAAAGGTGGTGGCGTGTGGGAGAGAGATTTGGTGGCGTGTGGGAGAGAAAGATGGCGGCATGTGGGAGAGAAAGAGGTGGGGGCGTGTGGGAGAGATAGGGGTGGCGGAATCTGTGAGCGAGAGAGGTGGGAGTGTGAGGGAGACAGGTGGGGGCATGTGGGAGAGTGAAAGAGGCGGCTATGTGTGGGAGAGAGAGGTGGGGGTGTGTCTGGGAGAAAGAGAGGTGAGGGCATGTGGGAGAGAAAGAGGTGGGCGCATGTGGGAGAGAGAGGTGGCAGCGTGTGGGAGAGAGAGAGGTGGTGGCATGTGGGAGAGAAAGAGGTGGCGGCGTGTGCGAGAGAGAGAGGTGAGGGCATGTGGGAGAATGAAAGAGGCAGCTATGTGTTGGAGAGAGAGAGAGGTGGCAGCGTGTGGGAGAGAGAGGTGGGGGGTGTGGGAGAGAGAAAGAAGTGGTGGCATGTGGGAGAGAAATGTGGGGGCATGTGGGAGAGAGAGCGGTGGCAGTGTGTGGGATAGAGAGATGGCGGCATTTGGGAGAGAGATAGGTGGGGGCGTGTGGGAGAGATATAGGGGTGGCATAATGTGAGAGAGAGGTGGGAGTGTGAGGGAGAGAGAGGTGGGGGCATGTGCGATAGTGAAAGAGGTGGCTGCATGTGGGAGAGAGAGAGGGGTGGCGCATGTGGGAGAGAGAGGTGGTGGCATGTGGGAGAGAGAGGGGTGGCGTGTCGCAAAGAGAGTGGTGGCGTTTGGGACAGAGAGGTGGGGATGTGAGGGAGAGAGATGTGGGGGCATGGGAGAGGGAAGTGAGAGGGAGTGAGAGGATGAGAGGGAGAAATGGGGGTGTGAGAGATGGAGGGGGGAGGGTCTCGCAAGGCCGCCCACACGGGGGGGAATGAGGTGTGGGCAGAAGGGGTGTGGGGGTAGGCCCAGTGGAAATTATAGTCCTGGGCCCTAAGAAAGCTGTCTGTGGCCCTGCACCTGACACATGCACTATACCTTTGCAAGTCACCCCATGGTAGCGTCAGTATGAGGAGTTAGGTGGGAGTTATAGGAAATGGGTTAGAATTTAGATGGATCAATTTGTGTACTGTACCTCTGCATCACTTTTTCTCTCTATGCTTCAATAAATTCAGCAGATCCAAGGTGATATTGAATTGTGTCTAACAATCTGTACCAGATATAAAAAACATACACATCAAGCTTGTTACAGCTGACACAGCCAGCGGGAGAGAATGTTACAGTCCATCGAGGGAAAATGTAATGTGCAATGATACATAAACCTCAATAAAGGAACAAGGATCTCCAGAAGGGCGATGATTTCCCCCAAGGTAAATATGACTACAACAACACTGTTAAGGCATAACATAAAATGACTACCCCTTGTTTTCCAATATTTTTTATTTGCTTCCATAATTATAAAACCCTTTAACAAATGGGTAACTGTTTGACTGGTGTTATAATATGGCTCCATCAAGGTCAATGTTGTATGCATTATATGCCAGATTTTTATCACTGTGTGTCCCTTTGAGAACATTTATCTTAGGCTAATTAAACATGAATGGAAGTATTTTTCTCTCACTTTTCATTACATATTTCTTCCATATACCTGTTGATGCAGTATATTGCATCATGCCTGCATTTGTACCGTGAATTACATTAGCCCCGTAAGTCTTTTTAAGGTGGCTGGGTTACCTTTGTGTTTATCCTGCTCTCCTATGGGCTCTGCTACATTTCCTTTCTCCTCTTCATTCCAGGTGGTTGTCACAGTCTATGCTACCGGTTGAATTGATTCAATCTCCCTATTTCTGCTAGCAGTTTTTATGCTAACCTGTTGATTAATTACTTTATGGTTTAGGTACCGCATGTCCCTATTGCTCTCACCACCATATGGCTCCACTTTTATGCTTATGCTGGGTTGATTGTGTAGCAAGCATTACAGCTGTCTTTTTGTTGTTTGTGTAAATTTCCACCTACACAGAATGTATGTATACGAGTTCACTTTCCCATGTAAGTGACTTGATAAAGGTCTATGCCTGGATCGAAATGATTCACATCATTAAAGTTCTCCACTGTGAACACTTTGAATCAAGACTTGTGAGTTTCCTCACCGAAGCCAGGCCTCTGTGGAATTTTTCCTACATCCCATCCCATTTCCATACATAATATATGTGTGTGTGTGTGTGTGTGTGTGTGTGTGTGTGTGTGTGTGTGTGTGTGTGTGTGTGTGTGTGTGTGTGTGTGTGTGTGTGTGTGTGTGTGTGTGTGTGTGTGTGTGTGTGTGTGTATATATATATATACTGTAAAGTAGATGGTGCAGAACAATAGGCACTCCGTCTGGTTGAAACAATGTGGGTGCAAATCCTGTATGGTATAAAATAAAATAATCTCATATCACCTTGAGAAAGGTCCCGCACGAGGACCGAAACGTTGGATAAGATGTCTTGTTAATACAAATTTCTTTTGACCACTTACCTGGAGTGCTGCCTCTGATATTCGTCTTTGAACGGTATCGTATTGCCTATATACAGTACAGTATATATATATATACATATATAATATATGTGTATATATATATACATATACATACACAGCTGCAGCAGCCGTTATTCAAACAAATCACGAGTTGTGTACATCGGAATACTGATGTCGTGACGCGGGATCTCTTCCAACCGTACCGCCTTAAGATGCGAGTGCGGCGAGTGCAGAAAACCTTAAATTGGCACAGAATCACAGTACTGTACACATTGCAATTCATTCACTTCATTGCACCCAAAGGAACAGAATCCATGAAATTCAACAAAGCAATCGCGATAAGTGCGGGTGTCTGGGGCGATTGGCCGCATTCATGCTGCGGGGAGTACAGCAGAAGCGCACGAAATCGGTGCCGTGATTTGTTTGAATAACGGCCGCTGCAGCTTTATATATATATATATATATATATATATATATATATATGTGTGTGTTTCTGTGGTTTATTTAAATTATTTTGTCATGACAGATGCAAATAACAGTGCAATCCCCAATCCCTCTCTTAGAGATTGCTTTTGTCTTTTTATTCTCCTCCACCATTATAGATTGCTCCACTGTGTTTCTGTTTTAAAGAAATATTGATTTAAACATTTTTTTGCAGGGAATAGGGAATATATTGTAATGTTCCTTAAATTGCTCTATAGTTACCTTATTGGTGCACTTTTTTATTTGCTGCAGGGTTCGTTCCTTAGTTATGAGCTCCTAACTAATCCTGAACAAAAGTAATTGGATACAGTTGTTGTTGTTCTTTTCACAGCTTTTCCAACTTAAATTCACAATACTTTTCCTTTCAAAGTATGAAACACCTGTTCAAAATGGCAAAAGTTGCATTACAAGGCTGAGTGCTTCCAGTTTATTGCATCTTCAATACATGTTGCTAAGTGGCATTTAGCATAAGCAACTCATATGAGCTTTGTGATTCTATAAAAACAATTGCTTGATTGGTGAGTACAGCCCCTATAGATCTGTGTACTCTGAGAAATTAGTCTAAGCAGTACAGTGTGTGACAGGAGCAATAGCCCGCTACTGTAAGTAAGAGCAAATGGTATAACAGTGGGTGACAGAGTTGTTGTATATGCATTACGTCAGAAACTGGAAGAATTAAAAGTAGGTGGATGTAAAGTAGCCACTGAAAAGATGTAATTGTAAGGAAGACTCCCTTTGACGTGGCAGGCTAAAGTTGCATTCACTCTAGATAAAAAATACATTATTATAAATTACAGTGATACTTACTGCATACACATAATTGAATTAAACAAAATTGTTGCATAACTATGTATTTTATGTTTTTAAATGTATACTCCACCTACATGTACATGTATCTGTTTTCCGGACACTGCTTCACGCTGCAGTTGAATCTCTACAATTCTAGTTTCCTCCCATTTTCCTAAGTATCCAGAAGAGCATTAAAAGTGTAACTGCAAGTATGTGTGGTGTTTTGGTGGAAGACAAAGAAGCTATGCTTTGCGACACTTTGTGTGGCGCACAGTATTTCTCAATCTGTATGATGTCCTTTTAACTGACCTAACAACACTAATATTTTAACGCAGCATAACTTGCATCACTATATATATATATATATATCAGGATTTTCCTGGTTACCACATGCCTATATATATATATATATATATATATATATATATATATATATATATATATATATATATATATATATATATATATATATATATATATATATATATATAGGCATGTGGTAACCAGGAAAATCCTGATGACAAAAGACAGCACACCGCAGTAGTAGTCCAAAAAATGTGTATTGTGAACACAATACATATTTCTGGACTACTACTGCGGTGTGCTGTCTTTTGTCATCAGGATTTTCCTGGTTACTACATGCCTATATGCTTAATATGGGACAAGCATCTGCCTTCTTACAAACGTGAGTGCAAATCTCCATACCAATGACTATATATATATATATATATATATATATATATATATATATATATATATATATATATATATATATAATATTTTTTATTTTATATATATATATTAAATAAAAAATATTATATATATATATAGTTTTAATATATGCAGCATTTGATTACCTTTAATGAAAATTCATTGCCTAAGCTTTCCAGGGTTCACGTAATGGCAGACTTTCCGCTTCAATCCAAATGTTAGTGTAACTGAGCAGCTTCAATATATCCTTACATTACTAAGTTAACATTATTTATTGTTAGTGTATAGCTGAAACTGCTGGGAGTATTGGCAAGAAATGATTACATACAGGAAAGTCTTGCAAAGATCTTGCACAGCTGGGGAGGTGTGCTACAACCTGCTCTAGAAATCAAAGGAAGCGCAATATTTGTTTGTTTTTTTGTTATTGCTGTGAAGCAGGGAGTGTCCATAGCTGAATCCCATTAATTTCAGCTCCAGCTTCCAGAGATACTTACCTCTGTAGAAGGTTCCGGTACCTCTGTAAAGTTTAAATGACCAGGTCACGCGGGCCAATAGGAAGCTGCAACGGACGACATCACAGCTTCCTGTTGGCCAGTGTGATGCGGGAAACTTAAGCCACCATACTGTTAGGCACACAAGTTCCATTGCTGCAGAGATAGCGGCACCACTACGAAGGTGGGTATCTCTGGAAGCATGATGGATAAAACAAACATTTTGATTCTCGAGTGCACAAAAGTAGCTTTATTAAACATAGAAACAAAAGTTTTGTACTAATAAAAATATCACAATGTAAAAATATACCACAAATACTACATACTTATTTTACAGTATCTACAAAAATGCAGATGGTAATCTACTTACAAACTGTAGGAAAATACTTTTATACATGTAAAAGCTATAAAACATACAATGCACTGTACAGGTGAAAATCACATTCAAAAGCTCTCAAACTCCTCCGGTGTCAGTCACAAGTCACACATTACGTGGCAGTTTGTGGCAAGCCATGCTGACACAGAAGATGTTACATAATTAAATTGACAAATAAATACTTTTATTATATTTTCACTTTTTCATTTTTAACTGCCATATTTTTTTGTTTGTACATAGTATAGAAATTCAGCCACAATATTTGCACTGTGTGGATACGGGAGGTGTAACAAAAATCAAGGAGCTTATCAAATCAATTATTTCCACTGGGAATGGTAGTACATTGTTTCCAACCATACTTTTTAAGCACCTCTGTTGCTGTGAATAACAACATTAGATACAAAACTTCAGCAAATGTTCTGGAAACTCTGAATTAAGCGACACATTCAGTCCCTCAAAATGGTATGAAAGAGTGGAATAAAAGTTTTAAACAATCTGTATAATCACCTTATGTCAAGGATATAGGTTAAACAATCAGTGACCTTAGGCATCCCAATTCAGCAAAGAGAAATGGCAGACTCTGTCTTTGGTGATAGGCAGATTAGCAAGTCACCCTATCTTAATATAATTCAGTTCAGAGCTGTGCATCCTTTATTTAGCTAGAGCTGTGCTTGGTGGTCTTGCTTAGTCTTTTTCTATCTCGGTTGGGGTGGGAGTGAAGATGCTGATGAGAGTGGGTGGCTTTGGCAGGTGAAGCTCCCTCAAAGTTATGATTGGATTCATTGTGCTGCCTGGTGTACCTCTTGCATTTGCAGGCAGTGACCACTGTGACTTTGTAGGTTCTCGTGGTGCCATCCTGACACTGAAGCTGAATGCGCTGAGTGCGAGTCTTGTCATTGACACATCTCCACTCCTGGGAGCTTCTTCGACTCCAGTATTTTAGCCCATACCCACCCCCAATCCAGTTGGGCAGAATTGGAAGAGGAAGGCATTCCCCAGCACAAACCAGTTCCTTCAAGGGCCTGATACTGGTGCACTGGCCATCAGAGATATACTTGGTAGATCTCAGCTCCCTGCATCCCACTTGCTGGTGATCTGCAAACAGTAAAAAAGAAATAGACATGATTATTTACTGAGCAAAAAACAATTTATCATATACAAAGCGTTGCTTGCATACTTATGTAAAATAAATCAGAGAAGTAATTATGTTGATTGGTCAATTAAGTCCTTTTTAATTTGTAAATTCTAAAAAACAAGTAATTATTATAATGCAAAAATTCATCTTTCAGTAAAGTTTCACTATGGGACTACTGTAACATGGCATATATTTGATGTCATCTTCCCTGGGTGTACTTGAAAATAAAATGTATATCTCAAAGTTTCATTCTTCATAAAATTGCTATTATTTATTTACAAAGATAAAATGTTGTCCTCTGGTAAAATATTTGCTAAATACATCATATCTAGTTCCTATTGCTGCAGCATATCCGATATCTGTTACATATCTCAGACATATACTGACAGAACGATTTAATTTGCATTGAGTAGTGCCATGAAAGACCCTTTTAATCTAGGCGGTAAAATGCAAAAAAAGCATCTGTATGTAATGCTATACATTGCAAAATAATATCTTATGCTCAACAATATAACAATATAATTGGGAAATGCATGTCTCCCTCATTTCAATAGTTTTTTTTAATGACATTTAAACATTTCAGACATCACTCAGTATCATATACAAGAAATACACCAAACTGTAACTAAAACCAATGTATGATTTTTGTTGTTGTTACACTGTACTCAGAAATTCTATATGCATGTCCATCAGCCCTACTGCAGAAATCTGACACACCCTTGCAGATCCTGTCTTAATTGTTTTGCATGTAACCTGAGAAAAATCTATATACTAAAATAATAAAAGAAAAAAGTATCATGGCATATTTCAAAAGATCAACCCCATAAACTTGAAAAAGTAAAGGCAAGCTATTTCCCCTGCTAATAGACGCAGACAGTCATTAAAATACATTGGGTCACATCATATTTCATCAATACAGCCCTTTGTCAGATAAAATTAAATCTTTGGTCTAATGTCTTGAGGGCATGTATGATTATTTTTTCTTGCGTTATTGTACTTTTAGAATGCTAGCCATTTTTGCAGCACCATAAATATCTGAATAGATTCTATTTTCTTAATCATCTTCAGAGAGCTCAGTAGACTTTTTTTTTGATACTACATGATTAATGTGCCATGGGAATTAAGCCAAATGTAACTTCTGTTCATCTTGATCCAGACTTCTCCCTCCCCTTTAGACAACTAAATTGGTAAAAAGCTTTAGGCAAGAAGAGGGTGGTGGAGATTTTATTAGAATGTGCTTATGTTTACTTTAGCCAGAGGCTCTAGGCCCGTAAGTGCTTAGCCAGGAAGTGAAAACAAATGCTGGATCTAAGTCAAAGTCTTTTATGTCTAGATAATACTTTACATTTCTGAAGTGCCACAGACAGGTGAGAGTGGGAAGATGTATAACAATTATCTAGCCTTTCCTTTTCTTATCTACAGGTGCTGACATAAGGATTCTCGGGATTGCCAGGAACATGCAGATTCATATCTATTCACCTTTATTGGAGGCAACTCTGTCTAAACTATGCAGCACTGACATACATAAAATAATACAACACTGACATTACTTCTTTGAAGTGATTTGAAATGGCATATGTCCTTTATGCTACATGTTTAAAATGACTATTATCAGCATTATACTCGTCCTATTGCTACTGTCGGTATTTTGTTGATTCTGGATACAAGGGAAGTGTATTATACTCTCCCTGTGTATAGATCCAAAAAATGAAAATTCGGGAAATAATGTTAAAAAAAAAAAGAGGAGTTACTGTGACCTACCACAAAACAAAAACAAATATTGCAGCTTTGCCTACATTTCCTTATCTGAAAATGCTCTATTTTATTCTTTTAGGTGCTGAGATCATCAGAGAGTATTATGAACATGTGTTTATGTGTGCCAATGCATCAAATGATTTCCTCCCTTTCTCACTGTGCTCCCGGCAGCTTGAGATTCTGGGAACAGATCTGTCCGAAGAGTTAAAGGGTGCCCAAATAACGGGGTGTATTTGTTTCTGTGTCTTTGTCTCAGCTTTTCCCCCCTTACTTCTGCAGCAATTGCAATTGCCAGACCTGAGACAGCATAATTCTCTATAGCAAATTAGATCAATCAATGTTAATAAATGTAATAAATGTTTCTTTCATTGCACACAGCTAAAAACAAACATGAAGAATGTAATGTACAGTATAATAAAGTAATATTTAATATGTTAACCGTTTGGGATGATGCTAAAGGATAGCAAGTGTCTTGAATTTGCCATATGCGGAGTAGATCATGAAGGATATAGGAATACACTGTATAAACAGAACACCGTGGGAGTATATAGAAAAGTTTTACCACTGGAGTGTCTGTACTACTCTATAATACTTTGAACTTATGTCAACCAAGCTTTGGTCTGTCTTAGCAGTGCACCCAATGGAAGTGACTGTCATCGGCTTGCTTTCCCCACTGACCCTACACACCACAGCAGGCAGTTCTGAACTGCAACTAAGAGCCAGAAATGCACTGTAGTTAATGCAGCTCCAAATTGTCCCTTGTTCTTTGAACATTCCACCACTCTACTCCAAACTAGTTCTATTCTCAAAGGGAATGTATGTGAATGTACCACTGGATAAAAGTATTGCTGGTTCCATCATTTTTTCTTTAATACAACCCGTTTTTAGGGCTTACAGGTATGGGATACAGCAAACACGTGATCACATACATATGCACACAGTCTATGATGAGCCATATGTTCAGCAATTTTAAAGAACTATTATAACTGAAAGGGGATTTTTACTACATGTACCAAAAGTGCAGCTACTCCGTTTCTGAACAAATAATAAGATTAATACAAGTCTGAATTAAGCACTCACTACCTGGTAGCAACAGGATTGTGAATTTGTGGATATAGACCAAATTTGAAAGACAATTAAGCAGCACACAACAAAATGTTCTTGTATACATCTTATATCAATCAACCCTGGCAAACAGTGCAATAAAAAAAACATGCGTAATATCCTTTCTTGACTGAAAGAGTTAAACTTCCATAAGAGTAACTGAACACAATAATAGTTCATGAACAGTAGCCTCGTATGTAGCATTGTGAAAAAAATAATAATGAGTTCAGAATACACAACTATTCCTGCAATTTACTGATACAATGCTTTAGTAATTAGGGATAAGAAAAGTAGTTAAAGTATTTTCTATTTCGCATCTGCAATTCTTCAATGTATTCCGTTCGGAAATAGTACATACTTGATTAACAGATGTCGAAAAAAATAACTTCTCATGGATCCATCATCCTTTCCAAGACGACAAAATACTGGACATGTCATTATTAATGTAATAATGAAGTGACCAACATTGGAAGCAAGATAATATGTTTTAGCATAAGGGGAAAAATAAACTTACTGCTCCTGTCCGCAGCAGAGTTGCTGGAATGCCTGCCTCCATTTCTGGCTTGGTTCAGGGTGCTGCTGTTATTTGCACTCTCCTGGACATGTTTGTCCACGTGTGAGTAGAGGATCTCGGTGGCATCATTCTTGAAAGACAGGCAGTTTTTAAATAGGATGCAGGCTAAGTAGAAGACACAGCACTGAAGGCTTGGGAGGATCATGGTTGAGTCTGCAGAGTTCTATTGAATTCCTTGCTTTACTGTGGACTTGCCCGCTGATGCCTTCCCTTTATATACCCAGAGGGGCTTGGCATTCATTCAGGTGTCAATTTCTGGGGAGCTGGAGAATGAAAGCACAGGGAAGCGGTGGGAGGAGTGTGATTTCTCACCAATAGAAGGAAAGCGCTGCAATGCAGCAGGAGTTTGCTTCTTTTCTTCCTTTTCTTGTTGCAATACAGTTAGTAACTAGGAGCTACAGTCTGCAAAAAAAAAAAAAAAGAAGTGTGCACAAATGTTGTAAGGCGGGTTGCAGCATTTTTACAAACGAAGGGGACAGTTTCCCAGACTAACACAATGCATGTAACACATTGTTTGGAAAAATCAGAGTTATACTTAATGCTAATTCAATAGTTAACACATAAACTTTTACGAAAATAAAATACAAATATCTACAGAACTGCAATGCTATTTCTTTAATTTAATTATTGGAGTGTCAAGATTTGCAATAAATCATCAATATGTGTAGCACAGTTCCACTATAAAGGGAAATGCATATTGTTGGGTGTTATTTATCAAAGTCTATTCCTGCAAAACTAGGGTAAAACCAGTGCAAACACATTGCGCCAGACTTATCAAAGGAGAACAATCTAATTGCTTTTAATGGGATTTCTTTTCTTTGATAAATCCGGTGCTGCCTTTTATCTTTCTTTTTGCACCACAAGTTTCCCCAGAGATTCGCTCTGCATTGGGCAGATTGCACAGCCAAACCTCAGTAAAGGAAGCAGAGAAGCAGACACTTCTCATGTCCTTTTGGACTCCTCAGACTGAACCTGGCTACTGATTTTGCATTGTAGAATTGGATGAAGATTCAAACAAAACACAGCAAGAATATTGTGGGTAAAAAACATGTGGTGGACCATTTGTTAAGTAAATATTGTTAATGTGCAATGCTATGAAAATATGCAAAATATGTACGAAACTTGCTGCACACCCAGCAACCAAGCATATAAATATTCAGAGGTACACGCTGGTACTTTTAAAGCATGTACTGGGCACCAACTAAAGTAGTAATCCAAATCCAAATCTAGAAGATACAGGTAGCACACAGTTAAACCAGAGCCAGATATTCCTTAAAAGCGAAGTTCATTTACAGGGCATCAGCAGTTTTAACATTTCGGGGCATAAGCCACTTTGTCAGAATAAAGCCCAGCAAGGGCTACGAGATCTAGTGCAACCCTGCATGCAAAGGGCACAATGTAATGATAGTATTGCCTGGTACTTTTCCTTATTTCCAAATATTGTCTCCATTTTGTGTGTGTGTGTGTGTGCTATAGATATATATATATATATATATGCAAATGTAAATACTATATATATATATATATATATATATATATATATATATATATATATATATATATTTAATATTGTTGCCTTTTGTGCCTCTTTACAAATTGGACCACCTACTCTCCTTTGTTAATATGTTTCCATAATGTAAAGCTGTGCAGACACAGACACTGAAATAACATACATTTCAGGTACATCCCCAATGAAAATAATGTAATGTTTGTTGAAGAACAGGTATTGCAAATTTAATATCAGCAAATATGTAGCAATTTCGCAGTATCATCTAATCTAAGTTGGAAAAAAAACAAAACTACAAAAAGTCTTGTACACCTTCTTGGTTATTGCTGCATAAATATAAATACAACTATAACACAAGGCCATGTGTTGGTGGATATAGTCTTATAGGGGCCTATGCAGAGAGCAGCGCTAGAATAAATTGGAGAGTTTAAGAAAAAGTAGCTTTAATGGAGAGTTTTATTCTCCATATGCAGAAATGGGCGAAATCCGCTATTTTTAGCATTACTGCATGTGGAGAATTGTAAATGAGGAGATGCGCGCAGCTGAAAGGGGAAAAAAAATCGCGCATTTTTTTTTTCCCTATAGCCGACGACCTCCTGCTTCTTGCCAACTTTAGTTGGCGGAGAAAATTGACGAAAATCGCGCCAAAAACAGCCGCTAGATGGCGAGCGCGCCTTTCTGAATTCGGATACTTTTCAGACTGGCAAGATGTAGTTTCTTGCCAGCCGCGCGGCGAGATTTTGAAATAGAAAAAAAAAAATGGCGCGTTTTCCCTAGCTCGCCATTTTTAGCTGTTTTTAGCGCGATTTTCTCCGGAAAATGGCGAGATTTCAAATAGCGCTGCTCTCTGCACGAGGCCCAAAGTCTTAATTAACCATGCCCCCTGCTCCCATCTACAGCAATGGCTTATAGCAATATTAGACAACGCTGGCTAATAGGGCTGTACTCTAAATCACCCCCATAGAAGGGATATGTGTTTTTTGGGTGGGGGGTAAAAGATCGGTGATAGGAGTGGGTGCCCTGGGTGGTTGGTTGGGTGGGTGGGTGGTTGGTTGGGTGGGTGGGTGGTTAGCAGTGGCAGAACTAGTGAAAGGGGGACCACAGTGAAATAATATTTTTGGATCTCTTAGGGCAGCGCTTTCTAAAAAAATCTTGCTACTTCATCCTCTGCAACGTGCAGTGGGAGCCCTTATTGTTGAGGTGCCTCGATCCCAGGCACCCACTGCACCAATGATATTTTCTCATCTGGTGGTTAGGCTCCCTGAGGGGAGGGTGTTTGCCATGGGGGTTAATAGTACTAGTCAAAGGGAAGTAGATAGTGTAGTGGTAGGAATATATCAAGCCTACATTAGTAGTCAGCTACTCATGTTTTGCCCATGACTGACTGGCAACTTGGGCTACTAAGGGTTTAATGTATTAAAAAGTTGTAAAATATTGATGTAATATATTTTTATCATTTATTCCAGGTTGGTTTAGGTTATCTTGCATATATTCATATAATGGCCATTAAATACATAGGCAAGATAGGCCTAACACTAGCCTGGCTTACAAGTAGGTGATGCAAACTAAAGTTAGCTCTCATAAATAATGAATTAGCCGTTAAATACTCATTTTCATGCTTATTCACATTAACACTACCACAAAAATATTGCTGCAGTAAAATGCATGCTGTTTCTGTTTTAAAGCATGCAATATTGCTTTAGAGGACTGGCGATAAATACAGCTAACGGCTATCACTTTTTTCATGTAGCGGCGTTTAGTGAATATAAGCGTATGTGTTTTAAACCTGTGGATCTATGGAGACTTGGAAAACAAGAGCTGGATTCTAGATATGATGACGTGGAGTCAGGTTAGCACTACTGATATTGAAAGGATCATAGTTACTTTACAGTAAACATTTTTTAGACATTAATCGAATGATATGATCTGGATAAAGAAAGTGTACGTATACCATTTGTCCAAAAAATACGTGTTTGTTGCTTCTTTTCCGAAATGACTAATAGCAACTACCTACTGTCTTAAGTTTTTATCATCTTTGCAAATGGTACATAGAAGACTAGCTGTACACGTTTCTCATGTGAAGATACTATCACCTTTGGGGTTTTTCTCTCTCGTTAACTAAGATGTCTACATCACCATCTAGTGGGAAACTCATGCATTGAAATATGTAATTTTTCATGTGACAGCTTTGATTATAATAATGATTTCCCAGAATAACAATGGCATTTTCAAATAATGTAGCAAGCTAATCTCAAGTTCTGAAAAGTTGTAACACAATTATTTTTTCATTCTGTTCCACCACACCCACACGTGTTGCTTTGTATCAGAAGATGATCATAATGATAGAAAAGGACAATTAAACATACCACTTGTAGATTCTTAAATGAAATCTGTTTAGTAAATATGGTAAAGACACAATTTCACTCATTTTACCTCTTAATTTTATTTGTAGGTTTCAAGTCCAGGGAGCCCCTGTACTGAACTGCTATATTGTTTTAGCTTTGGGGTCCCCCTGGTTTCTTAGACATCTGATTGATTGACAGTGTTCCTTCTTGTTTTTATAAAGATGGCACCCATGGTCATCCTATTGACCCACGAGACCCAGTAGACAGTAGATTGGGCAGCCATTGCGATTTCCCAGATCAGAGCTGAAACAGCACCAATTAAACCAGTATGTATCTTTGGAAACAGAGGCACAAGAGCTACATATAGCACAGTTCAGCACTGGAGACCAGGGCCGCCAACAGAAATCGTGGGACCCAGGATAAACATTTTAAGCAGGCCTCCCCCCCGTGTCGGCGGTATTGCGAGCCGCCCCCCACCCCCCCATTTCACACCTCACGAGCCCCCTCTCTCCCCTTCCCTCTTCCTATGTATTTCTACCCCGAAGGCCCCCAATATATATAAAAATACCCCCAAGCTCCCCCAATACATATAACAATACCCCAAAGCCCACCAATACATATAAAAATACCCCCAATACATATAAAAATACAGACTTACCTTGAGTCAGGCCAGGCCCGGTGTCTGCGGGGGTCCGCTGGCTGGGGGGGCCTGGCCGGCTGGCACTGCAGATTTCCCACGACCTCTGGCCAGGCCCTGCTGCCGGTCGCAACTGAGCCTCGACTCTCGGCTGCCTATAAGCCTCTTCCTTTCTCTGCCTCACGCCGCCAAGCTTTCACAGCAGGCGCGCGACGGGGCTCTCTGACGTCAGCGCGCCGGAAGTAAGCTTGAGCCAGCTTCCGGCGTGCCGTGCGCTGACAGAGAGCCCCGTCGCGTGCAGGCAGTGGAATTCGGTTTGAATTCTGTCAAAACAAAAAAACAATAGTGAAAATAAATAGGGGTGAGGGTTGCTGCTTTGACCTTTTGTATTAAAGGATACTCAATGTTTTCTGTAGTACCTCACCTTAACCAAAATAAGGAGAACCACTGATTTCAGAAGCAGCTCCCCTGTTCAATATATTTTACAAAGGAATTTGAATGCAAAACAAATTAGCTCCACCATGTCAGCAAAGCAGAGAAGGGATGCTGCACTACTGATTTAAAACTGAGGGTGGCCATTATAGTTTCCCATTGCATCAGTAAACTTCTTCCTTATTTACTAATTGTTATTCTTTTTGTACTCTCTCTTTATTATGCTTTGAAAGTTACATTTCAGGCAGAGACAGGGTACACAAGTCAAGAAAGGTGCAATGACGGGGGAAGGGGGAAGGGGCAAGACACATCTGAGAGGTATAAGAAAGGGACTTTAGAACATAAAGTAACACGAGGGGAAGTCCAACGGGTAAATATTAATAACATATAGTTTGCTATTGTTTAACTTTGAACTGCTGAAAATACACATATTACGCTTATGCATTAAATTAACAATTGCACATAACGGGCAAAAACATTTTTTATATACAAATGATACATTTGTAATTGAATGCCATAGAAAGATTCAATAATTCTAAATTATGTAAATATTTAACTTTTTGCTACTTGAGTAAAAATGGGGAGAACATTTCTGAGACAGAACCGCACCAGCCCCACAGTCAGAAGCATCAACCTCTAGGGTGAATGGAAAATTAGTGTTCGGATGTCGAAGGATGGGAGCAGAGACAAAGGCTTGTTTCAGCGTTTTGAAAGCCGTGGCTGCCTCGGGTGACCAAACGGAAGGATCTGCACCATTTTTGGTCAGTGCCGTGATAGGAGCGATGATGGTAGAAAAGTTATGAATAAACTTCCGGTAATAGTTGGAAAAACCTAAAAATCGCTGAATAGATTTGAGAGAATTGGGTTGCGGCCAATCCACGAAGGCTTTCAGTTTCTCTGGGTCCATGACCAAGCCTCTGTTGGAGATAATATACCCAAGAAAGGAAGTGGTAGACTGGTGAAAAAGGCATTTCTCCATTTTAGCAAACAACCGGTTCTCTCGAAGGCGTGAAAGCACAAACTTCGTGTGGATGATATGGTCCTGTAAGTTTTGAGAAAAAATAAGGATGTCATCCAGGTAAACAATCACAAAGCGATTAAGGACATCCCGAAAGATGTCATTGATAAAGTCCTGAAAAACTGCTGGTGCTTTGCACAAACCGAAGGGCATCACTAAGTATTCGTAGTGCCCACTACGGGTGTTGAAGGCAGTCTTCCATTCATCGCCTTTTCGGATACGGATGAGGTTGTATGTCCCAAGGAGGTCAAGTTTGGTAAAGAGGTTGGCCCCCTGAAGTCTGTCGAAGAGTTCGGGGATGAGTGGGAGTGGATAACGATTTTTCACCGTAATATGGTTCAGACCCTGGTAATCAATACATGGTCTGAGAGTACCATCCTTCTTCTTGACGAAGAAGAATCCGGCCCCTGCGGGAGAGTTGGAATGACGTATAAAGCCCCGCTTTAGGCTCTCCCGAATATATTCATCCATGGCTTCCATCTCGGGCAACGAGAGAGGATAAGATTTGGCCTTTGGCAAGGTGTATCCAGGTACCAGGTCAATCGGACAGTCGTAGGAACAATGAGGGGGTAAGAGCTCAGATTGCGCCTTGCTAAAAACGTCCAAAAATTCAGCGTAAGGGGAAGGTAACTCCCTCTGAGGATTGGATGTGTTAGCTAGTAGAGGGGACGGACGTTCCGTAGACAAAGGAGATTCTTCTGACCTTGACCTCCTGTCAATGGGATTAGAGGATACCCAATCGATGCACAGATTGTGCTTCTGCAACCAGGGCAGGCCAAGCGTGACCGGTGTACCCGGGGCATGAATCACGTCAAAGCCCAGGGTCTCTTTGTGAGAGTTAGAAGAAAGGGTGATAGGTCCGGTCTCCAAGGAGATATATGCCGGAGAGAGTGGCCGATTATCAATCCCGACCAAGGCAACGGGGGACTTCTTCTTGGAAAGTGGAATCTGATTTTGTTCAGAAAAGGTCTGATCCATGAAGTTCCCTCCTGCGCCGGAATCGATAAATGCTGCGGTGGAGGTGCAGAAGGTAGGACCAGAAAGAGAAACGGGAATGGTCAATTTTTTAGGGAGTTCCCTTCTGGGTAAGGGGCAAGGAGATTTAGTCGTTTCCCGGAGATGGTGGATTGTCATGGGTACGCTGCTGAGAAGATCCGCAATGATGGCACGATTCTCCGGTTGAGCGAAATTGTCGGAAGGATGCCTGAGGTTGCTGGACTCCGAGTTGCATCGGCTCTGGGGCTTCCAGCGCAGGCAGCGGGGAGAAGACGGGTCTCGAGGTCGTAGAGAACCTGGAGAAGGGAGCACGGAAAGGTGTAGACCGGGGTTGCTGACGCTGAGCGCGGCGTACCTGAAGACGCTGGTCCATACGAATGGCCAGGGTGATGAGGTCCTCCAGCAGTCCTGGAGCAGTCCAAGTTCCTCCTTCAGGGAGTCCGATAAGCCTTTCCAGAAGACGGAGACTAAGGCCTCCTGACCCCAACGGGTCTCAGCTGCTATGGTCCTGAATTCCAAGGCGTATTGGGCCACAGGCCGACGTCCCTGTGTAAGCTGCAGCAGGGAATCAGAAGCAGTCTCTTGTCGTGCGGGGGTATCGAAGACCTGTCGAAAGTCTCGTCTGAAGGCTGCGTAATCTCAGGTAATATCAGGGCGAAGTTCCCAGATCGGAGAGGCCCATGCCAGTGCATTACCTGTAAGCAGACTGTACACATAAGCTACCCTTTTCCGACCAGTAGAATACAACTGCGGAGCCATCTCGAACTGGATCTCACACTGGTTGAGAAAGCCACGACAAGCGTGGGGGTCCCCTGCGTAGGGCTTCGGAGCCGGAACCTTCAGAGCTGAGGATAAAGTGGATGTTGAATCGGACTGCGCCGGCGGCGCAGGCGCAGGTGGTGACTGTAGAGAAAGGTCCTGTACCTGTTGGGAGAGGAGAGCCACTTCATCCGTTAAGGCCTGGATTTGTTGGTACATGGCCGTCATCATAGAGTCCACATCAGTCTGGTCTGCGTCTTGTGGGCTCGACATAATGTTACGCCGGTGCTGCCCGCAGACCAGACCCGTCCCTTCTGCTGAGGTGAGGAACGTATATGGGCACGCACCCACAGCAAAAGGAGCGTGTCCGGAGTGTGGTATTTAGGCGTTGCCAGGCCAGGTGATGTTAGCTAGCAATACTTGCCGGTACCGGTAAAGAAGTGCCGTCGTCGTTGCCGTTTTAGCCAAGGTCAGGGATTGGAGAATTCCGGAAGGTCGTTGTCCAAGCAGGGGTCGAGAGCCAGAGAAGAACGTCCGCCAAGCCAAGTCGTAACCTGAGAGAATAAGAGTGAGAAAACGCCAGAGTAGTAATCCAAGTGGAAACTATGTAGAGCAATGAGTGAGTGGGAGGACAGGCATTATAAAGTGCGGCTGACCAATCAGAGGTGGAGGCAGGCCTGGAGGAGTGCGTAGAGCTGTCCTGGATAGGTCCACTTGATTGGCAGGCAGGTGAGGACTCTTATTCTGGCAGGAGGTCCTATTAGTCTGCTGGGGGCGTGGTTTCACTGCTAGAGCAGTGAATAAATTATCTTTACCCGGCGCACGCTGTACACGCGCGCGGCCGGGACACATGGCAGCCGCATGGGAGAGGGAAGAGCCAGCAGGAACGGGAGACCGCCAGGGACGGCGAGGAACCTCCAGGACAGCAGGAGGTAAGCGACGCCACCGAGGGGCACGCACCACGGCAGTGGGGGTTAACAAAGATGAGGAGGGGCCAGGGCACGAGCGCCGGGAACCCAAACTCCTCATACGCGCGTGCAGCACAGGCAGCGGGGCCGTGGCCTCACAGTTCTTGGAGATCGTCTTGAAAACTTCTTCTTCTGTCTAGGTTTGAATTGCATAGATTTACCTTCTGCTAAGTAAATCCACAAAGATGAAGAGGTTGAAGACTGAGATTTCAAGTCATAGTGACACTATGTTGTATTCTCTAAATGCAAAAGAACCAACTCCATTAGTCAAGACGACAGAAGCAGGTGTCTGACTGCTGAGGAAACTCATATCTTTGACTAAAACATCATGGGGAAAATATAAAACACTTGGAAGATACATTCCTTCTGTTCAACCACACAGAAACATTTATAATACGTGAGGGAAACTTGTATTTTGCTTTTCCTGTAATGTCTATAGGTGTGGTATATTACCTCTTCATATCTCATAACCCCACTTTAAATGCCATGTTGCTTTTGTAAATGACTATATGACTAGTTAAAGAAATAACCAAACAAGCAGAAAATATGAGACGGAAAGGTGCATTTTTACCACCTATATTCTGACCTGACATGTCTGGATAGCTCTAGAATTAAAGCTAAAAGTGGAACAACATGTGCGGGAGGGACGGTCAATAGCACTAATGTTGTATAGAATGGATTGGCTGTCTATGAACATTGTTGGTATTCAGGTGACTGACCATTTTATTTTTCTGGCCTGGGAGAATATATATATACATTTTTTACCCCCCCTCCTTCCCTTCCCCTCAATAAATTTACAGTTTTACACTATATATATAGGACAAACAAGGAAAGAAGCAGCGCCTGCTCAGAGTAAGTATGGGTAGGTCTATAAATATATATAACAGTATAAGTAAACTCAAATAAATCTAAATGAAAGTGGACTATACTAATTATGTAAATAAATTATGTAAGGGCAAATTACCTAACTAGATGCCTGTATAAAAATTACAAAAATGATTATGGTGATACAGGTACAATAACATACAATCAATATGAAAAAAAATTAAATGTATATATGAAAAAACAAATGATTAATTAAATAATGAAACTAAAAATACAAAAATATATATAATAAAAAACAATAAAACAAAATGCAAAAAAGAGGGTAAAAACCAGTCCTCAAATGTATAGTCCAATGGTATAGATGAATGCTGATGCAAGGGGTCTCCGGCTGCTCTCAAAAGGACTAACCACGTCCATAGGGAATCTGCAGAGAAGAAAGAGGAGAGAGCGCACGCCCCATAGTGTAAAACTGTAAATTTATTGAGGGGAAGGGAAGGAGGGGGGGTAAAAAATGCACTCACAAAGGTACAGAATAAAAAAGCATTTCGTGATAATAATCACCACCATCCAGTAGCTGCGTTTAGTCCTTGGGGAACCCCCGATCACGAACGGGATGAGCCACAGTCCTAACAGATGTCCAGGGCAGGTGGATAGTGCTGCAACACGTTCCAAAGATATTAAAGGGTAGCTCCTTGCTATCAAGCCTCTATGATGTCGGTGCTTGGATCGGTTCAACCCGGCACTCAGTGATGACGTAATGTCTATGCGTCCTGCGTGATGACGCTCCTTGACGCGTTTCGTCACTCACGGGCGACTTTCTCAAAGGGTAGTGGGGAGGGACCAAACAGCCATGGTATATATACACACACTAATAGTTCCATGTGCTGCCCCACATCAGCTGCAAGATGCTCAATGTAATTGAGCTAATAAAGTGTCTAATTAACATGTAATAATTAACACAATCAAATTGGAGGAGACTAAGAAAGAGAAAACAACTAGTTAAACTCATACCGCAATACTACACATATTTAAAATACATAATATATGGAGATAATACATAATAGAAACCACACATATAGCTAGCCTAGAAGATATAATATAAAAATAACTCTAACACTACAATTTACTAAAAAATACTTCATATATAGTATTCTAGGTATTGAAGACAAAACAATATATTAAAATAATATAATAATACACTAAAAAGGATATTATTCATATTCAATATGTGAATAGCTCTATATTTATCTTAAATAAACACTTTATATAATGTGATAATTATGCCACAAAGAAAGAAAATTATATATAAAATAATAAAATAGTATAATTTACCTATAATAAGACATTAATAAACAATTAGTGATGATATTAACCCCTAGCAGGTCCCTGGAACCTACAAGTGTGAACCATTAACTCTAAATGGAAATAGGGAAGATGGGAATATAGTGATCCCAATAGCTAAAATTGATGTGATCCTATATTTACTACTAGTAGATAAGTGTAGGTTTAATATTCAGTTTATATCTAAGCTGATAATATATTCTAACCCAAACCTATATATACTCAAATAAGTGAAAAAATGTGTATGCAATATGAATGAAATAAAGTGATTCTAATTGTGTAGATGGGTGATGTGAAATAGAAATATAAGACAATAAATGTCTAATATAAATATCAAGCAAAAATGAAATGAAGCAACAACCTAGTAAACTTATATATTCTATATAATGGACAATGAACTACAATAGAACCCATATATATGTAATAATGGAAATGTAATATGAAAATAAGATAAAAAATATCAAATGTATGAAAAACTGCTACTCCAGGACCCAAGGAGAGGCCTAGGAGGAACCCAGACAAAAGATGACGGAGGAAAGCAGAGGAAGTCAAGGACAGGAAGAGGTGTCCACTGAAGGGACTAGACTAATGTACTGACATCTAAGCATTCATTTAGTCCACCAGGGGTCAAAGTACCCAACTAGTGGATCCAAAATGTTTCCCGCCTGCAGAGGATCTTGAAGCGGTCACCTCCCAGAGTACACGGAGAAATGCTCTCAAGTCCCATAATTGTCATGGATTTGGGATCCTGCAGAGGATCTTGAAGCGGTCACCTCCCAGAGTACACAGAGAAATGCTCTCAAGTCCCATGATTGTCATGGATTTGGGATCCTGTTGATGATAAAGTTTAAAGTGACGAGAGACACTATGAGAATTCAAACCTTTGATTACATGTCTCCTGTGCTCCAGGAAGCGAGTGCCAAGTGACCTAGTGGTGCGGCCATCATATTGTTGACTGCATCCACACTGGATGAGATACACAACATAGGTGCTAAGGCAATTGATATAGCTAGTAATAGAATGTATGGTACCTCTGCTGGGGGAACAAAATTGAGTTTTGGTAAGGAGATGTTTACAGGTTATACACCGACTACGTCCACATAGGTGATTACCCAATGGACCCTTATGAGCCGGGGTTTTGGATGATGTTGATGACGACCTAAGTTTAGTAGGAGCTATCATGCTCTTAATATTTCTGGTCTTCCTGTATAATACAGAAGCTCTTTCAGGCAAGACAGACCCCAAATGGGGGTCACACTTGAGGATGCTCCAATGATTATTAAGAATCTTATTAATAGATCTAAAGGACTGGTTGTATGTAGTTATAAACCTCACTGTAGACGCACCAGTCTTAATAGATTTTACTGGAGCATCATAACTCAAGCGAACCCCCTGATCACATTTGGTCTTGGATTTACTTAACAGAACTGACCTGTCTAGAGAGCTAGCTTTGCTGAGAGCGTCGGAGACCAGATCAGGATCATAGTCTTTGGATAGAAATTTAGCTCCAAGTAATTTGGACTGGCTTTCAAAATCAACATCCCTGGTGCAGTTCCTACGTAATCTGTGAAACTGCCCCAAAGGGATATTTTCGAGCCATTGCTTATGGTGATTACTGGACGCATGAACATAGCTTTATAGTGTATTATTATATTATTTTAATATATTGTTTTGTCTTCAATATCTAGAATACTATATATGAAGTATTTTTTAGTAAATTGTAGTGTTAGAGTTATTTTTATATTATATCTTCTAGGCTAGCTATATGTGTGGTTTCTATTATGTATTATCTCCATATATTATGTATTTTAAATATGTGTAGTATTGCGGTATGAGTTTAACTAGTTGTTTTCTCTTTCTTAGTCTCCTCCAATTTGATTGTGTTAATTATTACATGTTAATTAGACACTTTATTAGCTCAATTACATTGAGCATCTTGCAGCTGATGTGGGGCGGCACACGGAACTATGAAGTGCTTAAACCGTACCCCGAAATGACTAGCCGTAGGTCTAAGAACCTACGAGATCGGCTGGTAAGGAGCCACTTTGAGGCCCCCATCAATAAAACCTGGCTTCCCCAGAAACCATCAGGCAGCTTCAGCTGCAAAAATTGCAAAGCATGCTCTGTCATAGTAAACGCGAAAACGTTTAATAACTGGGACAATACACGCACGTTTAATATACGAAAGTTTATTAACTGCAAAACCCCAGGAGTCATCTACATGGCAGAATGTGTATGCATAAAAAAGTATATAGGGAAAACCAGACGAGCCTTTAGGGTTCGTGTCCTTGAACACTTGGGAAACATTAGGAATGGTGTGGACACTCCGGTGGCTAGGAATGTCAATGAGCACCACCGGGGTGACCACACAGTACTTACCTTTAAGGGCATAGACCAGCTTTCCATGGGCATCAGGAAGGGTAACTGGGACCAGGAATTACTGAAAATAGAGTCCCGGTGGATATATACACTACAAACCCTGAGCCCAAAAGGTCTGAATGAAGGCTTTGTCTTCAGTCCCTTCATTTAGCTCGCTATTGTAGCACTATTACCCACCTCAGCTAAGCATCCATCTCAACTTGGGTTCACCCACTCCATGTACTGTTATTTACATTCCCCCTCTCTGTATGTCCATCCCTAGTGTGCACTATCTATTAGTGCCTTGTTACCTTTAGGCGCTATCTATGCAGCCCAATGGAATTAAAGTATTTAAGTATACCTATTGCAGCACTGAGATGGGTATACCTGCCCACTTTCAACAGTACATAATTACCAGTGCTGTGCCAATCCTATGTGCTGTGCACGAAGTCCACTGTGGCTTGTATTCACTCTGACAAATAACAGCACTTAGATTGAACATCAGGGGCTTAGCACGCCTCTACTTAGCATAGTGATCGTATCCTTTACCACACGCATGCTAATCACTTAGCCAGAGTACCAGAATAGGGAACTGACTAACCTATCAGAGCTCACGCTCCTCCATAAAAGGTGGGGGCAGTACACAAGCCCCGCCCAGCCTTGAGAAAGCTTTGCCATAGCGAAACTTACGTCGGCAGTGACGTCATCACGTCAAGGGGGCGGGACCAACGCTCGTGATCGGAGCGCGTCCAAGCCCACACTAGCTACCCTACACGGAGCTAGATACAAGTATTAAGCTTATAATCTGTATCTCGAGCAGCAACTGTGGCAATACCTGTTACACAGGCATTAGCAAGTAGGTGCTGGGCTATTAAGCACCAGCTATTAAGCACCACCACGGTTCCTGCCATTTTTATTCTACCAGAGTTTCATGCTGTTTTTATCATTTTTTCAAGTGTAAGTAGATACTACTTGTGTACTACTGTACTATTTTTTCTACTCACTGGACCAGTAGACGTTTGATCTGTGCATGCAGAGTAGACATATCCCTCCAGGACATCTACTACACTGCCATGCTGACTGAATGTGTGTAACCTGTTCACTGCTGTAACGGTGTCCTTCCACAGCAGCAGTCCCCTCTCCTCTGGGGATACTAGCTTCAACCAACTTACCTGTTTTGCCTTACTACTGGCTATCGACAACACTGTTTGTCCTATGGTTTTGTGTTGGTATACCACTGCGGATACTTACCTTGAGTATTTATCTTGCTATCCTACATGAGCAGGCAATACATACACTCACCTGTCTCTGTGACAGGTTGTAATATCTGTAGCTTTACATTAGCTGACACAGATACCAGTGGTGTAATGAGTCATCTGGCTTTACCCTGCATATATCATCAAGGGTACTAGCTAACAATTTACACATGAGACCTGGTACATTTTACTTTCGCTGCGCTTTTGGCTCACTATGAGTCTAATCCACTTTGGCAACTTAGCGTTCCATTTATTTTAGTTGAGTCAAGACTCCAAATAAAGTAATTTGAATACATTTACTCCTCATCCCATTGCAACTATTCCCCTTCCATTCAATTTGTTTTGCGCTTCTGTTTGAGTGCTCTCCCTTGGGGTTCTTTCTCTCTCCCAGTATTAGTGTGTATATATATACAATGGCTGTTTGGTCCCTCCCCACTACCCTTTGAGAAAGTCGCCCGTGAGTGACGAAACGCGTCAGGGAGCGTCATCACGCAGGACGCATAGACATTACGTCATCACTGAGCGCCGGGTTGAACCGATCCAAGCGCCGACATCATAGAGGCTTGATAGCAAGGAGCTACCCTTTAATATCTTTGGAACGTGTTGCAGCACTATCCACCTGCCCTGGACATCTGTTAGGACTGTGGCTCATCCCGTTCGTGATCGGGGGTTCCCCAAGGACTAAACGCAGCTACTGGATGGTGGTGATTATTATCACGAAATGCTTTTTTATTCTGTACCTTTGTGAGTGCATTTTTTACCCCCCCTCTTTCCCTTCCCCTCAATAAATTTACAGTTTTACACTATGGGGCGTTCTCTCTCTCTCTCTCTCTCTCTCTCTCTCTCTCTCTCCACTCGGTTCAGTAATCATGAAAAACTGTATTGGGCATCTGAATAGAAAAGATAAGTCACCCAATCCGATGTTTCGGTCCTATATATATATATGTAACAGGTATTCCACCCCACCCAATCGCAAATATAGTGTGGGTGCGGGGAACTTAGTGTTACCAGGTGTGGTGCTTTACCTGTTAGGCTCACAGGAGGGCTGAGCTTCCGCCATGGGGAACCTTGGGCAATTATATTAGGAGTAACCCTGTACTCGGTGCAGCGCCTCCACCTCCGATGGTTCCCAGCAGAGCGGGAATTGGTCCTCGCAGGACACATACAAAGAATCAGCACACCAAATGTATAATAACTAAGGTCTTTACTTAAGAGCACATGAACCATATAACCATATAGAATAACAGGTGTCCCTCTCTGGAGGAGACACCAGCTAATGCGCCTCGCAGGACGCCCCCACCTACACTGGGTGATCTCACCCCGTGTCCAGTAATCCGCTCTCAGTATGTACACTCCCCTTTAGGGAGAAACGAATAATGGTGACTGCGCAGTAACTAACTAATGGAACTGTTGGTGCACTTGTAGAGTTAGAGTACCTGCTGCTCGGATCTGCAACTGCTTCGAAAAGGATCTGATGACCGAAGACACCGAACTACCACCCGTGACGATCCCACGCAGAAATCTCTGCCGCAACAGTCAGCGCCCAACCTTCGGAACACTGCGCAGTATATGCTGAGTCCCTAACTGACTCTGTGAATTACCGTGATGCGTCCTGCTGCTATAGGCTGTCCCTACAGCACCGCAACCTTGAATGACTTTAGGGGAAACTCCTAGGGGCCTACAGGGTAGCCTATCCTATGCAGGTGGGTCCCTGACCCCCTGCACCCACACTACCTTTTCCCGTCACCACCCGGATCCCCTCTGACTCACTCCTACCTAACCTCGGCAGCAGACACACTGCACTCTCACGAGGCTCTCTTGTCTGCCCTCACAGCACTGACCGCTGTGACCGGACAAGAATGCACCTACCTGAACCTAAGGGCAGAGTCCCTAACCTAGGGGCCGTCCCTGCTCACTTACCCACTAACCTGGTGGGGAGTTGGGGCCTACCTGGGATATGGGGGACCTTACTTGGTGCAGGAGCTTCACTCGCTCCCTACACCCTTCCTTCCCCTTCCTGCTCCCAGCTCCAACTAACTAGCGTGGGCTCAGCGCGCGAAATGTATCCTTTCCTCTCTCTGTGAAGGGAGATCCTAGCGTCACGTGGCTCCCTGGTGTCACGTGGAGTGTGCAGAGGCTCATGGGACTCGTAGTCCCTGCTCAGAGCCTTCCCTGGTAGGCTAGGGTTTCGCGGGCACCTCCCTGCACATGTGCGAGCTGTTTGGGGTCTTCCCGGCGCCTGGCTCTTATTGCGCATGTGCGAGCTAATGCGCAATGGTGGCGCCCTGTACCGCGAGCCGCCGGAACCTCGGCAATGCGACCACGGCCCTAACAACGGGCCGCGCGTCCCCGGCAACCGGCCGCTTCAGGGAACAGCGCGCTGCTCGCGCACCTGCCCCCACACCTCCCCGCGAATGGCCGCAGCGAGGGAGCGCAGGTGGGGTGTCCGTGCTGACAAAGGAGACCTGGCTACATCCTCCCCCTGGGGAAAAATCCAACGTCCCCGCTTGGGGAACGACGCCACTAGACATAAGTTTACACAATAAAAATTTGCTTTGCATAAACGGTACACTTAGCAGGTTGACTTTAACATCACTGATACATGGCATATCACACCCAGTAATACCCGAGGCCCGCTGAGACC
This sequence comes from Ascaphus truei, assembly GCF_040206685.1. Lineage (NCBI taxonomy): Eukaryota > Metazoa > Chordata > Amphibia > Anura > Ascaphidae > Ascaphus > Ascaphus truei. The sequence continues at coordinate 386,883,367 of NC_134484.1, read as the reverse complement.
ATTTGTGGGTGCCCCTAACTGATCAGGTGGGGGTACCTCACTTTTGCGTTTGTGAGCCTCCCCCGGGAGAATCTCTTAGCGAGCACACTTGGGGGTAATCATCACAGGGTTCTTACTCCTTCCTCCCCCTGGTGGAAGCAAGAGTACAATGTCTCTTAACCAAGTCTTTACCCGGCCATCTGCGGCATTGATGCAGTAGGCCAGGAGGTCTTGACCTTTTCCACGGTCCACCACATGGCAAACGAAGCGCTCCTTTTTGGGCATAAAGGAGGAAATTTTTACTAACTCCCTCGCCACACAATGCTTGTACCTGAGTACTTGCGAGGCTTCCTCTGGGAAGCGAACAATTGGCAATGTCTCTGTTTCACCCTGCAGGGGGTAAAGGGTAGATACCTTACCACTCGTGATTCACGGTGGCCTCGGGGACGCTGTCAGTTCCCACCTCGGCAGTCTCGGAACCTGTCCCCTGTACTTCTGGGACAGTCCACTTACTGGCTGGAACCTCGGGAGCGTTGGATCCCAGTCTTGGGACCATTTGGGTTGGAGCACATGGGCTTACACTCAGATCAGGAGCTGTTCTCTTCGCCTGGACGATGGGCGGTAGGTACTGGTCCACTTGCACAACTGGACAGCTGGCTGCTAAGGGAGACACCGCCAGGACGCGATGCTGAGTGGAGCCATTCGCCCCGGTGTCCAGACTTAAGGAGCTATCATGCTCTGCAGTCACCTGGAGGCTCACAGCCGACACCCCTGGGGCAGTCAACTCACCCGGGTCTTCGTTATGTACTGGTCCCCAGCCTAAGACCGATGGTACCATTAGAGTAGGCCGGACCGGCCGTTGTAGGGCACACGGGCCCATATCAGGATCCACTGCAACCTGTGATTCTGGAATCCGCTGGTCTGGGCTCTGTGGTTCCTGCTCGGGAACCGGGTCTGAAACCAGCATCTGGGGCTCCAACATCGGCAGCTCGGCCCTTGGCGGCTCCGGCTCAGAACCTGAATCTAGAATGTCCACTTGGGCACACGGGCCCTCCACAACCTCCACCTCCGCCATCAGAGGTTCCCGCTCTACCATTAGGACGTCCCCTTTGAGAGGGTCTGAAACCATGGGTATGATGCTCAAGTCCTCCGAAAGTTCTGTGAGAGGGGTAGATTGGTTATATATACTGACCGGCTCTGTATTAAAGTCGACCGCTTCTTCCTCTGAGGATTCTGCAGGCTGGGGCATAATAGGCTTCAAGAAACGGGCACCGCAACAGTCACATTGGGGCTCCCACGCCAGTGCGCCTCTAGAACAGTCACAGGTGGGGCTAAAACACTGTATACCCAGTTCGCCGTCCACCTCGTTGTCTTGAAGTCTAGCGGTAATTGAGACATGATGGCTCCCTGGACATAGGCTTCTTGCATGCAGGTGCACATTAATACAAGGGCATCCTCTCCTGGCTCGCACCAGGGCACATACACATTAGGGTGTACCCCCTGACAGTCCATCTCATCCCCTGATGAAGGATAATCCATTTCTGCAACAGTGTCTGGAACATCACTTTGGACACACACGCCCCGGGGAGTCTTGGGGATTAAGGCAGACTGAGTAGCATTGTAACTCACTTCAGTAGAGAGGTCAGGCTCCTCTTCCTCTGCTTGTTCTGCAGCCCACAACAGCACGAGTTTCAGGAGCTGTGTCCCGCAGCAGGCACACTTGAGTCCCCAGGTCACTTCACAAAATAAGCAGTCACATTGGTTACAGATACATTCTATGCACCCCTCCTCGCTCGCGTTTGCCAATTGATCTTCTATTATTTGCTTCAAAATGTTAAAGTCCATACTACCCGACGAACTCAATGATTTGGTTAAGCACTGACACAAAAGAAAAGATACGCTCCCTCCCTTAGTCTGCCAGACTCCATACAACGTAGAGCGGTTTTCTCTGCATCCAGTACTTTCTTTGGGGGAGACAGCAGTTACTTGTTGAAGCTCACGTGCTTGCTCCCCCTGGTAGAATTTAAAGGAGGGGCGGCACACTCTTCCAAGGAGTGTTTCTGTCTCTGCACTGTGCCACTCAATTGGCGGGGGTGGGGCTTAGGTTTTCCCGCCGATCCCGGACAGTTTTCTGCAAGGTCATTCTGCGCCTTGCGCGCAGCACTACGTGCACGCTTCCAACCGGGAGAAAGTTGCCATGGCGCTGGGTCAGAGTAGACTAAAGGGTAACCCTCAGGGGGGCCCCCGGGCATAAACAATGTGGACGGTGCCTCTGACAGGCATATATCCCATGAGCATGTCGCCACAAAAAGCATCGAGCTCCACATGGACGTGGGGTCTTGATCTGCATCAAAAATAAGGGTGGACTGCCACCCGGGGATTTTACGCACCTGAGCACAGACCTCCTCATCTTGTATATTAGCGGGAAGGCCTTCTACGGCCACCACATGGCGGGGGCTAGCACCTAGCCTCAAGGCCCTGACGAGGACCTCGTGTCCGGACTTTACAAACATGGTGGACAATTTGACAAAAAAAAATCGGACAGGGCACCCCAGGTCTATTTCAGTAGCGCCTCCAAATGTAATGGGTATTCCACCCCACCCAATCGCAGATATAGTGTCGGTGCGGGGAACTTAGTGTTACCAGGTGTGGTGCTTTACCTGTTAGGCTCACAGGAGGGCTGAGCTTCCACCACGGGGAACCTGGGGCAATTATATTAGGAGTAACCCTGTACTCGGTGCAGCGCCTCCACCTGCGATGGTTCCCAGCAGAGCGGGAATTGGTCCTCGCAGGACACATACAAAGAATCAGCACACCAAATGTATAATAACTAAGGTCTTTACTTAAGAGCACATGAACCATATAACCATATAGAATAACAGGTGTCCCTCTCTGGAGGAGACACCAGCTAATGCGCCTCGCAGGACGCCCCCACCTACACTGGGTGATCTCACCCCGTGTCCAGTAATCCCCTCTCAGTATGTACACTCCCCTTTAGGGAGAAACTAATAATGGTGAGTGCCAGTAACTAACTAATGGAACTGTTGGTGCACTTGTAGAGTTAGAGTACCTGCCGAGCACTCCAGTGCTCGGATCTGCAACTGCTTCGAAAAGGATCCGATGACCGAAGACACCGGAACCACCACCCGTGACGATCCCACGCAGAAACTTCTGCCGCAACAGTCTGCGCCCAACCTTTGGAACACTGTGCAGTATAGGCTGAGTCCCTAACTGCCGCGCGCGTCCCCGGCAACCGGCCGCTTCAGGGAACAGCGCGCTGCTCGCGCACCTGCCCCCACACCTCCCCGCGAATGGCCACAGCGAGGGAGCGCAGGTGGGGTGTCCGCACTGACAAAGGAGACCTGGCTACATATATATATATACATTTTAAAAAAAGTAGAAAAGAATGGTGGAGCACTGCTGGAAAAAATGAAGGGCTGGAGGTTAATCGCAAAATTAAAAATGCTTTATTTTAATGCATGAGTAGACAGAGCTACAGAAAAAACAGGTCCTCGAACGCGTTTCGCGCTGTCAAAGCGCTTTGTCAAAGAGTAACCACAGTGTGAAAAAATCACCCCTTTATGGATGCACAAATAAGGAAGTGAATACGCATCAAAAAACACCCCCCGATCACGTGGTCAAGTGAAAAACTACGGGTTTCCTTGCTTCATTCATTGTAACATCGCCGGAAGAAGAGATCAGTGTATCTCGAAAGCTCGCACAAATAAAAGCATTTCGTTAGCCACAGAACGGTATCATCTATTTATTTTTTGATTATTGAAGCTCGGCTAACACGGTACTGATACCTCTACATGTATATATATATATATAAATATATATATATGTTATAAGACAGTAATTAACCGCGCCTGACATTTTTCATTAGCGGCACAAATATACAGGTAAACCCCGTTATAACGCGGTCCTCGGGGTCCACCCCGAGACCACTGCGTTAGTAACGGGGTCGCGCAAAAACAAAATGGCCGCTGCATCGGCGCATCATCACCCTCCCCCCCCCCGCAGCACCCTTCACCCCGCGGGGCAGGAGATGGGAGCGGGGATGTCCCTCCGGTCCCCGCTTCCCCCTGTCACCGCGTGACAGCCCGCGGGGCAGGAGATGGGAGCGGGGATGTCCCTCCGGTTCCCGCTTACCCCTGTCACCGCGTGACAGCCCGCGGGGCTGGAGATGGGAGCGGGGATGTCCCTCCGGTCCCGGCTTCCCCCTGTCACCGCGTGACAGCCCGCGGGGCAGGAGATGGGAGTGGGGATGTCCCTCCGGTTCCCGCTTACCTCTGATCCCCCCCACATGCCCAGTGCTCCCGCTGCCTACATGGAGGTGGTAGCGGGGGGTTTCTTCTCCCCACCGCTGTCCCCGGCACTACCGCTGCCTGCGCGGGAGGAGGGGGGGGAGCGGGTGGTGGTGCTGGTTGCGGCCTTTCCTCTGTTCCGACCCCGCCCCCCGTCTGTGTAGAGTGAGAGAGTGTGTGTGTGTATGTATATATGGGAGAGAAACTGTGTGTGTGTATATGGGTGTGTGTGCATGTGGATGTGTGTGTGTGTGTGTATATATATGGGTGTGTGTGTGTGTATATGGGGGTGTGTGTGTGTGTGTATGTGTGTGTGTGTGTGTGTTGAGTTGTGTGTGTGTGTGTGTGTGTGTGTGTATATGGGTGTGTATGTGTATATGTGTGTGTGTGCGTGTATATATATATATGGGTGTGGGTGTGTGTGTGTATATGGATGTGTGTGTGTGTGCAGTGAGCAGTGTGTGCAGTGAGCAGTGTGCAGGGAGTGTGTGCAGTGTGTGCAGTGAGAGTGTGTACAGTGAGAGTGTGTGCAGTGTGCAGTGTGCACTGTGCAGTGTGTGCAGTGAGCAGTGTGTGCAGTGAACAGTGTGTTCAGTGAGAAGTGTGTGCAGTGTGCTGTGTGCAGTGTGTGCAGTAAGAGTGTGTGTAGTGAGAGTGTGTGCAGTGTGCAGTGAGCAGTGTGCAGTGAGCAGTGTGAGCAGTGTGTGCTGTGAGCAGTGTGTGCTGTGAGCAATGTGTGCAGTGAGCAGTGTGTGCAGTGTGCAGTGAGCAGTGTGCAGTGAGCAGTGTGTGCAGTGAGCAGTGTGTGCAGTGAGCAGTGTGTGCAGTGAGCAGTGTGTGCAGTGAGCAGTGTGTGCAGTGTGCAGTGTGCAGTGTGCAGTGTGCAGTGTGCAGTGAGCAGTGTGTGCAGTGAGCAGTGTGAGCAGTGTGTGCAGTGTGCAGTGTGTGCAGTGAGAGTGTGTGCAGTGTGCAGAGAGCAGTGTGCAGTGAGCAGTGTGAGCAGTGTGTGCAGTGAGCAGTGTGTGCAGTGAGCAGTGTGTGCAGTGAGCAGTGTGTGCAGTGTGTGCAGTGTGTGCAGTGTGTGCAGTGTGTGCAGTGTGTGCAGTGTGTGCAGAAAAAATTTTTTAATTTAAAAATTAAAAAAAAAAAAAAAAAAAAACGGGAGCCACGTGAAAACCGCGTTATAACCGATTCGCGCTATAACGGGGATTACCTGTGTAATATATATATATATATATATATATATATATGAGCATACAGTTATATTTGCATATATATATATATATATATATATATATATATATATATATATATATATATATATATATATATATATTATATTGTCTTATAACCTACATACACACCTACACACACAATATTTAGTTCAACGTTGCCATGTGTATATATATATATATATATATATATATATGTATATATATATATATATATATATATTAGCATTAGCATATATTAGCATTTCTTTACTTAAATTAGACTGCAGAGAACTTTCATAGTGTGAAGAAATAGAAAGAAAAAACAAAGTCAAATAGTAAAAATAAAGAGATTTATGAACTGAGTGAACAGGACTGTGTTTTAAAACAGGGGTGCTTCACTCCAGTCCTCAAGCTCCCCCCTCCCCCAACAGGTCAGGTTTTCAGGATATCACAGCATCAGCACAGGTGGCTCAGTCTGTCCCTGCTTCACACCTGTGCTGAAGCAGGGATATCCGCAAAACCTGACCTGTTGGGGGGACTTGAGAACTTCCTATAAAATATCATCACTCTTCAAACTTTATTAACCAGTCTTCTGAAAAGGATAAGACAATGAATCATTTCTCATGTACTTTAGAAAGACACATATACAGACCAAGACAAAACACGTTTTAGTTCAACTGCCAGAATAACCTAGCCGTGGGGGATAATTGATTGTCTTATGCACTATTGCACAGTCAAGACAATTATATTGTGCGGTTAATTTAAGTGCGATATGCCAAATGGAATACAATTCTCTTACTGTTGAATAAGGTAGTATATTTTTAGTGATGTCAAGCTATGGCAAATAACATAATAAAACCTGAAATGCAGCAAAGTTTGATTTTTCCATTAAAAGGATCCATCATACCATGCTAAGACTATAATATTATTTTCAACAATATACAATTATTTTAGCACAGATAACTAGTATTACCATGAAAATATTATTTTTACAATAGATCAGTCTTTGTTCTGTGTACACCAGTAACACTTTGAAGGTGTTTACGGGGTTACATTTTTTTCCTGTATTGATATTATATTTACCCTACATTTGAACTTATCTATCTACTGTATTAAATATTTGAGCTCACTTTTGTACAATAAGAATAGAAAGTTGTGGGAATCTTTTGCACCAACCCTTTTAAAATGTCCCTTCTCAATTTAAATTACTGCAATCAGATAATAAGTCTGACAATTTTGTAGACAGCCCGATCTACGAGCTGTTAAATGTATAAATGTCTTGTCACAACACCCTAAAATTAAGAATAATGCTAAATTGGTGTGAAAAGAAAATCCCAGGGGGTTATAGTATAAAAAAAGACTATAGAAATGCAGCAGTGGGAACCTTCTAAACAGGGGAGTGGGTTTGTACAGACAATAGCATAACAGTAAATATGATACTGAGAATCAGCAATTTGTACATGTTAGGGATCGGATATGTGGGATTGTCTTCACCTGACAGCTTTAGTGGTCACAAAGGCTGAGACACACTGAATACCAAATGTAACAAAGACTGAAGAAAGGGAATTATGTAGCAAAGAGGATACAGGATACATAACAGGAGGTACTCCTTTACCTGCCAACAGTAATAGTGGGTGTGACTGTGTGACTCCAGTAGGAGACAATAAGAGAAGAACAATCATTTAAGAGGAGACCAGAGAACTGTATATGAGAACAGCCACTTCAGGCTATAATGTGTAGATAAAGGCAAAACCAATGTGCTTTTTCTAAAACTTTTCAGTAGCTTCTCTATGTGCACTTCCACTATTTAAATACCTCACTTAGGGAGTAATTCTATATAGTTAGAAGTAGCTGTTTGGGCCACATTAGGTCAAAAATCCCCACTGGCTTCAATGGAGATTTTCGGCTAGAAACGTCCTGAGTAGCCGCTTCAGACTACATGCAGAATAAGGCCTACAGGTGTAATAATGTTCTATTTGTCTCCCAGTGCAATTAGCTTAGGGTGGGTGTTCACTGTGGTGAGGAACTCACTCTCATATTGTTTCATTTATGTCTGCAGCATTTACCAATATATTGACACTGTTTACAATGTGCTAGTTTTTATGTCATATTGTTAAGCAGAGTACACTATCAGTGTCAAAGTATATACAAATAAAATAACACTATCACTCACTCAGACACATTCAATTGACAACATTACTAATAAAAGTAGGTTATAAATAAGTGTGTCCCGTGAGTCACATTAAAGATAACAGTTACCTTTATGGTTTCCTCATGTCTGTCATAAACATTCCCCTTTTTAGTGAAACTGGTCCAGTACAATATATACAGAAATACCAAGCATGAGAAGAGGAAGATAATAAGAGTGTAAGCATACATGTATCTTTATAGGAGTGGACGTACATTCAAAGTACGATGCAGCATATTGCACATACAAATGTCAGCGTGGCTCTAGCCTTTTATACTGAATTGGCAGCAAATATCACGCAATATAAAGACTAAAACAGCTATTCAATTGAGTTTTTATTGCCTAAGACTCCACTCCGACTTCTGACTGTTGGACCTGGACTTTGACTCCAGGAGAATGTTATATGCTTGTACCCCATGACATCTATGGAAGTCTGTATGGTGAAGAAACTTGTCTTGTTCATTTCCACCTCTGATTACCTTTTTTTATTTAAAATTCTTTATTTTTGTTACAGCACCGGTAAGGCGTGTAATATAGTCCTCGCTGCTGCGAGGCTACAAGTATGTATAGTAGTGACTATACATAGTCAAGGTACATGAGACACTTTTAAAACTGTAACAGGTGGATATTTTTTCAATTTTTTTCATTGTAAGGGTTTACAACGATGGATAACCAGCTATCATTAAAAGAATGAAGCAAGAAAATGAGAAATGTGTGCACTGTATGTATATCTTTATTTATATAGCGATATCTATGTACATGGAGCTTCACAGTAGTAATACACATGACATAATAATATGTGGCGCACTTTCCCCCACCCCCTGGGAGATATGGCGGCTACTGTGTGTGTGTGGTGCGTTACCTGTGGCTCACAGGAGTTCTGAGCCTCCACTGCTGGAAGCCTGGGGTGTATCTGATCCATCTGACGCCAGCGCCTCCAACTGTGCGGGATCCTAACAGTGTAACCCTGTCACAGGACAATGTACCCAGTAACACACACACACCAGGATATGGTATAACAATATTTACTAAGTACAAACTGAATGCACGCATATAATACACATCCACGCCATATAAGGCATAAAGCGATAATCCCGCGCAGTATTAGCACAGTACTTGGGTGCAGGGGCACCAATGTCCTAGTGTCCAGCTCACAATAGTCACTCCCATCCCAAGAGTGTATGACAGTGCTGCTCACAACTAACGTGCGTAGAGTTGGTGCACTTGGTGATACCTGCCGGGTACTCCACCCGGTAGCGGCGACTGTAGACAAGGAGCCGTCCGGTCCCACGTCATCATCATCAGCCCCCACATGGGGTGGTGTGCAGCAGGAGTGTCCCACCATTATAGTCTCTCTCTGTGCGTGGGGATCTGGTCCCATACCACCTGATGCCAGGTTGCAGCCGCGTCCTGGCTGTGTCCCTCACACTTATGCTACAGGGGCAGTGTCCCTATCTACTGGGCCTATCCATGCAGCAACCACAAGCTCAAGGGGGAGTCGGGGACTAGCTGGGACCTAAGGGGGTCTCTGCCCTAGTGCAGGGGTCACATACCCTGCACACACTCTACCCTCTTCTTGTCCCAGCTCCGACTGGCGTGGTTTCCCCAGCGTGCCAAATATATCAATGTGGAAGCATGGGGATCCGGCCGCGCGATTGGCTGCTATGTGTCACCTGATCCTGCAGCCCTATGGTGTTCTGGGGGCTGTAGTTCCCCTGTGGAGCTATTCTTAACATGGCTGCCGCTTGTGCCTGCTACTGCGCATGCGCGCCTATGTAATGGCCACCGCACTTGCTTCTGCGCAAGTGCACCATCTCGCACATGTGCCCGCACATCAAAGATGGCGGCGCCCTGCATAGGGGAGCCGCCGGGAGCCTCCGGTGACTTGGTCACCGCTCCATACCCCTCGCCTTGCTCCTGCAGCCTCCCGGTAGCACCGCACGCTCCCCGGCCGCAACAGAGGTAAGCGGAGCCAGTGGGGACCCAAGTGGGAACCTGGCCACATTCTCCCACTGGTGAAAAGACCAACATCCTCGCTTGGGAACGACATAACCGTAACCCCAACATGAGTTATATAATAAAAATGCATTGTTATATGTAGAACTTATCACATGTCATAACTCACATTAGGTTATACATTTCCGTGAACATTACAATGACGGATTTAATTTTACTGCAAGACCACTGCTGAGCCTAATAGTGGGGTGCCCTAAATGAATCCTAAGTTACCCGGTTGGGATGGTACCTAACACGTTGGCTTTGGCGAAGCCTTTCTTCAACTCCCTCTGGGGAGTAGTGTCCATATTCTTGAGGCTTAGCCTCTCTCATTGGGGGTACTACAGTCTCAGTAATGTCTCTATGAGGTATAAAGCAAGGACTTCTGGGGTCCAGAGAAGGGCTCATTGGAGCCACCTGAGTAGGTGTCTGTGGCCTGGGCCCATTACCCGTTGCTCCTTCGGGAGGTGCCCCTTGACTTTGGTCTGTCCTACTAGAGGGTCCTTCCATCGGATCCTCAACGGTTTTGTTTACTGTTTCTTCATATCTTTCCTGTTCACCGTCCAATGGTGTAGCCTCTATCTCTGGCTCGTCATCCCCCACTTGTGGTATAGACAGGAGATGATTGTGGTGCCAGACCTTTACCCAGCTATCCGCGTCTTTTATGCGGTAGGCCGGCATCTGTGATTCGACCTCGAATATCCCATCGTGCCATCGGTCGGCCAATTTGTTTTTGCCGGGGATCCCGAGATTACGGAGGTGAACAGTATCTCCAGGACGAATTTCCCGATGGCGGACCTTATGGTCATAGCGCCTTTTGTTATTAGCATTCAGATGAGCGAAAGCTTTCTCTGCTAGCTGGTAGGCTTGTTGCACGCTTTCTTGAAGCCGTTCGTATCTGAAATGCATCCTGTTGGGTACCCCGTCAGTCGATACCCTCAGACGTGTGTCTACAGGAAGCTGTGCTTCTCACCCGAACATTAAGAAGTAGGGAGTAAACCCCGTAGACTCATGGCGGGTGCCATTATAGGCATGCACCAGGAACTCCACATGCTTGCTCCACTCATTCTTCTGAGACCCTTTTAGAGTGCCGAGCATGTCCAGGAGGGTCCGGTTGAATCTCTCCAGTGGGGGATCTTCCTCTGGATGGTAAGGAGTAGTTCGGGACTTTGTGATATTTAATAGCTTAAGCAACTCCCTTTTACTTTTGAAGTTTTTTGAAGTTCCAGCCTTGATCTGAATGCGGGCCATTGGGCAGTCCATAATGGATGAAGTACTTCTCCCATAATATTTTGGCCACTGTAATGGCCTTCTGGTCTTTGGTTGGAAAGGTATGGGCGTACCGGGTGTAATGGTCTGTGATCACTGGTATGTGGCCAATGCCTCAGGCATCTGGTTCGATACACAGAAAGTCCATGCACATGAGGTCCAGGGGACCTGAGCGCTTCAGATGAGCCATTGGAGTGACTCTGGTGGGTAGGGTCTTTCTTTGAATGCACTGTGAGCATCAGCAGCATGTAACGCCTGTATGCCCGCAGACCTGGCCAGTCCCCAGTACTGAGGTGGGTAAGGGTATAACACGTACCCACAGCAGTGAGGGCGTGCCCGGAGTGTGGTAAGATGCGTTGCCGGGCCTGGTGAGAAAGGGTTAAGGAGATACTTGCTGCGTCCGGGGTACCAGAAGTCCGAGGGTTAATATCCAAGAGCCGTGGGTCAGGGGCAGGAGATAGCAGCGTAGTGAGGTCCAAAGCTGAGTCCAGGGGTAGCAGCGGCACGGGCGGACGGCCAATTGGATCGGGTGCGCGCGCACTCTGTAAGATTGCCATGCGCGCGCCCTGGCCACGTGTGGAGGGATGTGGCGTGCGCCGCGGAGGAGTGGCATGGCGCCCGAGAAGAAGAGTTAAGGAGCCGATGGGGAGGGGGACCGGAACTGGAAGGCATAATGGTAGCAGAGGTGACGGGGACCCGCTGAGAGGCGCGTGTCCCCGATCCCTTACAGAGCAGTGGCGTTCTACCGACTCTCGCATCCGTCCACCTTCCACTGCCACTCCTACACCCAAACTCGCCCTTTATGTCAATAACCTCACAATCACATCAACACCTCAAGCCCACTGTCTAGGGGTCATCTTTGACACTGACATCTCCTTCATTCCTTACATTCAGTCCCTCATGAAGTCCTACCACCCCCTTGTGCAAAATATCACTGGGATACACCCTTTTTTAACTAATGATGCAACTAATATTCACTCACTTATCTTGTCCCGCCTGGACTATTGTAACCTTCTCCTTGTTGGTACTCCCCTTGTTTGCCTATCTCAACTCCAAACCATCCAAAATGCTGCTGCTAGACCGGAATGGGACATTTAGTTGCAGCCGGTTTGCCGTGACCAAATGAAGCTAGCGTTTGACCGCAGGCGGAGCCTCCACCACAATCTGGAACCCCAGCCAACGGATGCTTCTAAGATAAGTTTTAGCACTTAGGGTAATTTGTTAATTTAAGGGGTTTTAGCACTTAGGTTAGGAGGTTAATTTAAAGGTTTTTAATGTTTAGGGTGGGGTTTTTTAGGGTAAGGGCTTAGGGTAGGGTGTTTAGGAACTTAACTTGGCAGCGATGTGGCAAACAGCAACAGATCCCGGTGGCGGGGGGAGTTGCTGCAAAGCGCTCACAGTCATTTGGACGCGGTGAAATGTCTGCGACCAAATGTCCTAGATCACCGCCAGACCTCACTCACAGCTCCACTTCTGCTGCTCCACTACACGAATCCATACACTGGCTTCCCATATCCTCTAGAATCAAATTTAAAACCATGACTCTGACTTACAAAGCTCTCAACAACGCTGCCCCCCTTACATTATCTCCAAATATATACGTAAACGCCCCCTACGTTCTGCCCACGACATCTGCCATTCTTTCTGTCTTAGTACCTCCTCTTATTTCCGCCTATAAAACTTGTCTCATGCGGCCCCCTCTCTGGGATTCCCAACCACGTACCATCAGTCTCTCCCTCAGCTTTCAGATATTTAAAAACTTCTTGAAGCCTATCTGGCATACTGCTAACATCCAACTCCCCCTCCCCTGTGCAACCCCATTAGAACCAGCTGTACATCTGTGTCACGGTGGACCAGTACTTATTAACACTTTTATATTTTTGGGATTCTCGATTGAACACAACAAGGCGGGCAAAATAAATTTTCATTTATTTCCTTAATAGACAAACACACGACAACCTCAGAATACACTTAATAATCACTTACTGGGATGGGGAAACGAAATAAATTGTCCTTTGCACAAAAGCTGAAGAAATAAAGTCTTTGGCTTAAAGTCCTTTTGGCTATGTCGTAAGTTGCCAACCTAATATTTCTGCCAAATGAAAGAAATTCGTTCTTATTCGTTGGAATTCGTTCGGGAGTCACCAGGGCTAACAAATTCCTGAAGTAGGGGTAAATCCGTAGTTACGATGTTGTTAAGCCCTTGCGTTCTGGAACCGCTACCGCTGTACTTGAACGGAATCTTGAGCAAAGCTTGGATAAGTCATGAATCACACCGGGGATATCCCGGCAGACATGTTTATAGGGTTCACAGTCCTATCTCCAACATGCATGCCCAATCCCCTCCGTGGGAACATTTAACCCACCAATCCACAATTTGCCCGGAGTTTGCAGAACGGGCAAAAAGAGCTTTCCAGTTTGCAAAGCGCATGTGTCAGCCTGACACCTATGCGGTTTACCATACCGGGGGTCCACCCCTGACGTGGCGACTCTCAGTCTGAGGTTTGGTCCCCAAAGTGTGAATGGCTCATGCTGAGTACCGGGATCTGGCATTCAGCAACTTCCCGGGCATTTTCACACTTTGAATTTCTGAGGCTTTCCAACCCTGGACTTCACTAGACTCAGAATCTCCCACTTAGCAGGGGCTATTTGAAGTGCAGGGATGAAAATACCATCAGTTCATTCATCCTTAGCATATTTACATGCTAAAGGATTTTTCCCGGGCTTACAGAAAAAAACTTTTCCTGCCTGTACATTTAAAACCAACAGTAAAATACATTTTATTAATAAAGGATATTCTGCTTGTGTCACTGGAATAAAGTTTATATGTGGGTGCATGGTTTCTTTAATCAGAGCTGCACTCCAAAAATTAGAGTGCTAGCTCCCTCCGTTCGCAAGTTAGCATACTTAATTGATAGGTCTCTATTGTAGTTTCTGTGGTTAACCTAGTTCCCACGTCAATAGACTTTCTCCCTTTCAAGTTAATACGCTAACAAGGCAAGAGATACATTTTGACAGCATCCACTTCAGTTTAACCGCAAAACACTTATTCAATTGACCTTGCGGTTGCGAGGTCTAGTGCTTAGAAATGGATATCTATACTTCAAAACAGCCCTCCCATACACAGCCACACTTCTTCAATCAGCGCTTGGTTCAGCGCTCACAACGCCATCTTGTGTCTGAAAAACTAACTGACACCGTTTGTATATATCCCTGTTACTCCAGCCAGGTAATGGGCTGCAAAATTGGGACAAGAAGAATGGTGTAGGGGGAAAACAGAGCAGCGTGTGCATATACAGTTAACCCCTTCACTCCCAATGCGATTTTAGGGTTAATCAGCCGGGTATAATGCCAACATTCTGGGCAAACATATGGGCTTTGCACAAAGTTCTGGGTGAATTCCTGCAATTGAGTACTGTGACAATCCTATCACTTAGTGCCACTTTCATTATTATCCAGCATTTCTGTAAGATATAAATACACATATGTATCACTATATTGCAAACAAATAAATGCACTGCAAAAAATTATTGTACAAATCACAGGATGTCAATGGTATTTTGTTTCATAAATGAAAATTGAGAACCAGTGTACAGTTTGGATAGGTTGGAGGTGAACTGAAAGAAGAGAGATAAACAAGAATATACGGCCACTCAACCTTAATATCAATGGGTATGTAGCCAGGTCCCCTCCGGTCCCCCGAGGTTGCGCCATTCCCCCTCCTTCCCTCCGTTGCTGTAGGGGGTTAGTGTGGGTGGCGAATGGTTCGCCGGAAGCTCCGGCGGATATCTCTGCAGGGGGCCACCATCTTGCACAAGGTCGCAAATGCGCAATATTTGCGGGAGTTGCGATGGTCTTTAGACAGCTCACGCATGTGTAGGAGGACCTGCAGCGGCCATTACTAAGTCGCGCATGCGCAGTGTACTATGCGCATGTGGCGGCCCATAGAGGTAGGCTCCGTGGGGACTACAAGCCCCATAGTGCTTAGGGGCAGATAGGCCATGTGACACCACGGAGCCAATCAAGTGGCTAGGTCTCCTGGGACAACGAGATACATTTTGTGTGCTGACAGAGGAAGTAGTCAGTCGGAGCCAGGAGAGGATAGGGGAAGGTGTGTGTGCAGGGGTCTGTGACCTGCTGCACTAGGCCAGAGACTCCCCCAGGCCCCAGCTAGGCCTAATTCATTTATATTGTTTATGGCTGCTACAGGGACAGGCTCTTAGATAGGGACCCCGCCCCTTTAGTATTGATTAGGTTGAGGGACACAGCTGCTACGCTGAGCAGCCTGACAAGGGAGGTCTGGGACCAGACCTATTCGGAAGGACCAAGAAACTGTCTTCAAGGTGAGATCACCCCAAAAGGACAGCATCCCACGTGGAGACCAATACATCGCGGAGGATATTGGCGGATCCCTTGCTAGTTCATCTGCGCACCCGGGTGCTGGAACACACGGCAGGTACCTTTATTAAAGTGCACCAACCAAAGTACACACAGTGGCAGCGCTGACCACAGGACAAGAGTGGGTGTTATATTGTGGACACTACAAAGGTAGAGTGCCCAATGGCCTCAAACAGAACTGTGGACACGGTGTAAGGTACACGTGTAGGGTTATGGCCTTGCATGGTGCTTTGGTAGTTGTATCCATAGTACATATCAATATAGAGTATTAATATCGTTAAGTTGGCCAGTAAAGGTTACTGCTATATCATACGTTGTGTGGGTGTTTATTGAATTGTGTCCTGTGAAGGGCTCCTCCCACTCCATTGGGATCCCTCTCACGTGGAGGCGCTGCACCGGTATTTGTAGGTATATTACCCCAGGCTCCCAGTGGCAGAGGCTTAAGCTCCTGCATGTCAACAGGTATAGAGCAGCAGCAGCATCAGTAGCTTCTGTGTTCAGGGGGAAACAGGGCTACAGGTATATAGCAATGAAATCACTGAGGTGCACTGATCCAATACCCACCACCGAGGATTTTAAATCTACACTGTAAATATTAGTTCACATTGTGGTAATATGTTAATAACATTTTATTATTTTGAATTTGGTGTACTGTACATCCGTGAGTTATATCACCATACCTTTTGACTTTTCAATCTAATCTTGCGCTTCGAGACCATGAGTCCTCTCCTTATCTCCCACTGAATGAGTGCAATCTACATAGGAACCTTTTTGGGGCTCCTCAGGGACACATATATGTTCTTTTACCAAACTCAAAGAATAGCAAGATTAAATTCTTTTTTTTTAAAACTCATTCCATCTTGTGGGTGACTGGAAAGCATTACTCTGAAATGTGCTGCATGCCCTAAGGAAAGGGGATTAATACCTACTCCTAACATGTTTAGAGAACAAATTAGCATACAAAGATCATGACCTTTACTTCCACTATGCTGCCCTGCAATTTGTATAGCAGAACTGTGTTACAGTACAATTAGTATGATGTGTTGGGGAGAATATCTCGCACACAAAGGCCCCTGCTCAGTATGGTGGGAGGTAGTTAATGATACCATAACTTCTATTCAAGTAATGTGTTATGACTTCACGCCATATTGACAAGGATAGGTGGGTGAGGTGTTGGGACCTTTAGAATTCCTAACTTTTCAGGACAGCAACACCCGGACAGGGGGTAAAGCTGGGATTGGTCCATTCAGGGGACATTATTGTTTAAGTGTAGCAGATGCCTGAAACAAATTCCCCAATAGTGGTGTTAAATATAATAAACAAATACAAATACTGAGTATACACACAGGAACATTATCGGATGATAAAGTGCAGGAAAAACCTATTAGCTTTAGGTTTCAGAGTAAGAAAAAAGCCAAATTAGGCAGACCAAATAGTTCCTTTTTACATTAACTTTCTTCATTCATCATCAGTGCATGTTCCTGTACACAGCACGGTGCCTGTGATTCTAGTAACAAATACTTATTTATGTAAAGAACCTCATTTACCAGTGAACCTCTATTAGACAGAACATTTTATTTTGAGATTATTTAAGGTGCAAGTAATTTCTGCAAAAAAATATTGTCTTACAAATGTATTTTTCCTCTTAGAAATCTCACTGCCTCAAAGTGTCAGGCAATGCTAGTCAAGATTATGTATAGTGGCACTTGTGATTGTAGTTTCAACCATATTATGAAAGCCTGAACAATTAACCCGGCAAAAGTAACAAAGGCCATTACGCCTCAAACCCCAAATATGAAAGATACCGAAAAGTAATGGCCCTCATTCTCCAGGGGATAAATTGTCCCTGGGCTTGTCAGCTTTCAGGGCAGCGGATGCTAGAAGCTCCGGAGGTAAAACATCAGCTGTCATTCAAATCTCAATTTAGCTACCTGCAACAACCGGACTCTCTTCAGTGAAGCAGCACTGCCCTTAAGTGGAAAAAAAAGCTTGAAAAGATTAAATGTGATATTGTTGAAGTGAGTAGAAAAAATGAAGTCTTCATTGAGCTAAAAGGTAGGCAACCTATTATATTACCCAAGTACAGAAAATGGAAGAATCGCTGGCATAAAATTAAATGGAGAATTAACATGAAATAACAATTAAATATCGTCATTATTAACATGAAATGGAGAAACGCCATGGTTGAGCATAAAAGCTCGTCTGAAAGGGCAGCCAGAAGCGATACGAGCTTCGCATTATCCAAGTGTACTGTATGTCCTTTCAAGTCACACAGACAATAAAGTGGGAGATTTCTTCCAGGAAATCAACCAAATTTCCAACATGGGAAATTTTCACCTCATGATAATTTTGGGAGACTTCAATGCAAAGATTGGCGCCCAGCAAAAAGACGAAACCATTGTATGGTTGCGGCAATAGCAATAGAAACAAAAATCCAGCGCACACAAAGCGCTGAAGACAAACACTGTATTAATGCATCAAAAAAGTAATAATTGTGCCGATTATGAGTTTTTTTGGGGTGTGCATGGCTTTTCTTATTTATGGCAACAGCAATGAACATGAAGATAGATTGGTAGAATTTACAGAATGTGAAATAATCAGTTAAGGAAAAAAATAAAGCAAAAACAGGTTAAGAATATAATAGATGGAACAAAGTCGTGCAGCAAGAACAAAAGGTGCAAATACAGAGCTGTGCAGGACGATCCGCACGTGTATAACTAAAGATGTAAGAAAATGTAAAGTGGCAATATAGGTTGCATCCTTTTTTTTTTTTTTTTATAGCTTAACATTTGCTTAGATTTAAGGAAATGTAATTATCTAAGCTTCTGAACGATCAGAAAAGATTCTGCTTTCCCGGGCAACCAATATAGCCTATTTCAAAAGAGGAAGTGCAGTGCTTTTGTAAATAGTTGCTATAGCAACCCAAGGACGCGTAATACATTAAAACTCATGTAAGTGCTCACGAGCAGGGCCCTCATTACCTCTTTGTATAAGTTTGTCCTCACCTCTATGTAACTGATCATGTTTTTGTAATATACATAACATTGTACCAATATGTTGGCCCTTCACAAATAAACGATAATAATAATTAAAAAGGGCATAAAGAGAGGGAGGAGAGTGTGGGGATGAAATAAAAAATGCCATAATATCTAATACTGCACAACTGATTTAAACAAAAAACAACAAAACATAGTATTTTGAATGTAAGCTTAATACAAAACTCATTAAAAATGGATAATGAGCGGGTGGCTAAATAAAACAAACGCAGTAAGTATTACCTAATACACAACTGATTTCTATATAAAAAAAAAAAAACACATTAGGATTTTGAACTAAATCCTTTTTTCTTTTAAATAGGATTGGAACTGGGGGTTCTTCTGAGCTGCACGCCAATGTGTCCAGCTCTGGGGAGCCTCAGTTCCCGAGATACGCACCGGAGAAGTTATCAATATTATTTCCTAGTTTTGAAAGGCATTTAAACTGCTGGCCATACCGACGCCAGAAACGGATAATGCTGCGGCTTCCTGTTGGCCCGAGACTTACCAGCCATTTCATATCCATGGGAGAAAGATTTAAACCCGGAAACTTCACCAGTTAGCATCTCAGGAACCAGAGGGTCCTCAGAGCTGAAAATAGTGTGGTTCAGCTATGGGGACCGCACAAACCCAATAATAATAATCAAATCTAAAAAAACGAGTAGGGGGGACAGCTGCTTAACTGCAATATGAAATAATAGGGAGTGAAGGGGGGAAAAGGGTGGTAAGCTCTAGCTACTGTCTGTGATACGGTGCCAGGGGTGAGAGGATCATTGAACGTACAAAATACCTGCCTAAACAAGTAAAAGAACCCCTTTTCAACAAGCACTCATATTGGGATGGGTACAAGAAAGTTAATTAAAAATACCTTTATTAGTGTATATGGGTATAATAAGTGAAATACATAAACACTCAACACAATTAAAATAAGTATTAAACTAAATGTCTCTAAGTCTGAATCGTAGACGACTAGAGGTTGGTATTGAAGGAATATGATGTATCTGGCACCATGTGCAATAAAGAGTTTTAATATCGCAGTGTGAATTGGATGGGGTGCCTCAGTGTGATGTGTGTATTGTAGTTGAAAGGGTCTGGTGTGTGTTACATAAGTAGAGGTGTCAGTCACACCGCTTTCAAATCACATCTGATTAATATGTGGTTCAATGGTAATCTGTAATATGTAATATAGAGTTAAAGAGACCGTCAAAGGGTTAATATATATCCTTCAATGCAGCGCTTGATAAGTTAAAATGACAAAGAAAAAGGCTACTATGTAGCTAGGGGTGGTGAGGCTATATTGTGGGAGCTATTACTGTGTATCAATATTATAGTAGATTCCCCCTGGTCAGTAATTTTTCCAAGGTTATAATAGCCTCACAAGTGTTCAAACCAAATTAATGTAGTGAATAGATAAATACATAATGAAATGAATCACTGCTCGTATCCCCTGTGAAGGTGGCAAGTGTGTGTCTGAATAGGCTTGCTGGTATACAGATAGAAAAAAACTGGCCAGTTGCAAACGGTTTACTTCAGCTGCCTATAGGACAAGAAGCACTCTATCTCTGCAGGCTTAAGTGGATGGTTTCACATTTATTCTTATAGGGCGAGTACGCCCTGTCTGCTGCGTATAGACACTAAGATATTATAAAGAAATGGTGCCCTGCAGCCGCTCGGTAAAGTACCCTCTACAATACAAGGGTACTATTTGGGGCTGCTATCTCGGAGCGTTTATTCTCTGCTCACGAGTGGCGACATTTGTTGAGTTTCCGCCCGGCATGGTGTATTAGTAAACACCGCTATGAGTGAAGTTGCCGGGTGGAGCTCGGAGTGAAGCTGCGGCTATTATCCGCGCTCTCTAGACAGACGTCGCCGCACCAATACACGTGCTGACGTCACAGAGTACTCGCCCTATAAGAATAAATGTGAAACCATCCACTTAAGCCTGCAGAGTTAGAGTGCTTCTTGTCCTATAGGCAGCTGAAGTAAACCGTTTGCAACTGGCCAGTTTTTTTCTATCTGTATACCAGCAAGCCTATTCAGACACACACTTGCCACCTTCACAGGGGATACGAGCAGTGATTCATTTCATTATGTATTTATCTATTCACTACATTAATTTGGTTTGAACACTTGTGAGGCTATTATAACCTTGGAAAAATTACTGACCAGGGGGAATCTACTATAATATTGATACACAGTAATAGCTCCCACAATATAGCCTCACCACCCCTAGCTACATAGTAGCCTTTTTCTTTGTCATTTTAACTTATCAAGCGCTGCATTGAAGGATATATATTAACCCTTTGACGGTCTCTTTAACTCTATATTACATATTACAGATTACCATTGAACCACATATTAATCAGATGTGATTTGAAAGCGGTGTGACTGACACCTCTACTTATGTAACACACACCAGACCCTTTCAACTACAATACACACATCACACTGAGGCACCCCATCCAATTCACACTGCGATATTAAAACTCTTTATTGCACATGGTGCCAGATACATCATATTCCTTCAATACCAACCTCTAGTCGTCTACGATTCAGACTTAGAGACATTTAGTTTAATACTTATTTTAATTGTGTTGAGTGTTTATGTATTTCACTTATTATACCCATATACACTAATAAAGGTATTTTTAATTAACTTTCTTGTACCCATCCCAATATGAGTGCTTGTTGAAAAGGGGTTCTTTTACTTGTTTAGGCAG
This sequence comes from Ascaphus truei, assembly GCF_040206685.1. Lineage (NCBI taxonomy): Eukaryota > Metazoa > Chordata > Amphibia > Anura > Ascaphidae > Ascaphus > Ascaphus truei. The sequence goes on along the minus strand of NC_134484.1, from coordinate 386,862,262 downwards.
GTATTTTGTACGTTAACTGCAATATGATAATCAAAATGACAACAAAAAGGTTTATTAAAGAAGATGAGGCAGCCACTTATAGTTAGGAAGATGCACATCCTCGCAACTTATACAAAATGATGGATCAACAATAAAAAGACCATGCATTTATCATAGAGAGTTGAGGACGACTACAATAAATTGTATAAAAACATAATGAAGTAGATGAAAAGTAAGCAGAGCCCCCGAATGATGTACCAATGCGTCCTTCCAAAAGAAGTAGCAAAGGCAATAAAGCCATGAAGAATGGGATAGCCCTTGGGGAAAATGTCATTCCAGCTAACAAATTGAAAAAAGTTTGGAAGGAAGTTGAGAAAATCCTTAAATACCTCTTGTTGTTTAAAGATCAGAAAACTTTCAGAACAATGGAGCAATGCCATATTATGGTTACCCTCATCCATAAGAAAAGGGACAAATAAAACCATAAGAAATACAGACTGCTAATCACTTAAAAGATTTTTATGAAGATACTTACTAATCGGCTGGAATAGACCCTGAACTTTGTCCAGCTTAGAGAACAAATGGGACTTTGCAGTGTACATACCACAAATGACCACATGCAAGTTGTACAAGAAGTGATTTTCCAAAAAAATAAAACAACATAACATGATATACCACTCGCTTAGGATTTATAGGTTAACAAAAAGAAATCTAAGTCCATCTACAACTCAGCCATTTGAAATGCATTAAGTCATCAACATCACATTTCTATGATAAGGCACATTTACTAGAGTGTGTGTTCACCATGTCACCAAAGCTTTTCAAAACAACACTTGAATTGGGTTGAAAAAAGGAATCAACGATAGATGCAGCAATTAAACAGAAACCAACAAAACCGGGGTAAAAAGGTAGGTCAGTATGAATTTCAGCCAGACCAAAACGATGTCCAACAAATCTGTAAACACTACAAAGATATAAATAAATGAATTACAACCAGAAGTAAAAAAAATACATCATCTGCCTTGGTCAGCAAGTATCAATGGATGTGAAACTTTGTAATTAAATAAATAGGAGAATGAAGATGGGATGGAGAACATTTGGAAGAAACAAGACAAACTTTAAAGGGAACGTTCCACCATGCTTTAAGAAGAAATCATTGGACAAGTGCATTCTGCCTGTGCGTATGTATGAATGTGAAACTTGCACCCTACATGCAAAGATAATTCAGAAGGTTAGATAACTTAAAGATATATGCTGAGTACTACCCAGAGACAGAAAAAAGAATAAAGGAGTTCATAAGCGAACAAAAAGTCTGACATCACAAGGGTGGAGACATTTAAATGGTAGTGGGTCAGACATAATAACTTTATTTATATAGTGCTTCTCTCTCAATGGGACTCAAAGCACTATACTGTCATAAAAACGGAAAAGAAGAAAAAACATTTAAGGTTATAAACAAGACCAAACACAAGGAAAGATACATTACAGGAGGGGACAGTACTGTAGCTATTAAATGCCACACAGGTTGTGGTTCATTAATTAAATGCCCAGGTAAAAAGGTAGGTATTGAGCCTGTTTTTATATATCTCCAGAAATGGGGCCTCTCAAACTGATTGTTCCAAAGAGTGGGAGCAGTACAGCTAAAAGCTCGGGCCCCAAAAATAAAGCGATTCTGGGTACTGTTAGGAGTTCATCATCTGCAGATCGAAGTGAGCGAATGGTAGTGTAGGGAACTAGAAGCTCTCTCAGATAGCTGGGACCCTGGTCATGTAGTGCTTTGAATGTCAACAAGCCAATCTTGAAATAAATTTGCCATTTTACAGGCAGCCAGTGCAGAGAACGGAGACCAGGTGTCTTGGCAAGAACGGGTCTGGCTAGTTTACCTGGCCGCATAACTCTGCACAAGCTGCAGGTGGCGCAGCTTTTTCCGGAAGATCCAGGTAGAGTGCACTGCAGTAATCCAGGCGTGAGGACACAAAAGGCATGGACAAGCGTGGTAAGATCCTCTGGGGGGGATCAAGTGCTTAATCCTGGCTATGTTCTTTAGGTGGAAGAATGAAGATTTGATCATGGCTGACATCTGATTTTTAAGCGTCAAGTCAAAATCATGGGCAACACCAAGATTCCACATATCACAAGAAGAAATTACCATCATTGGACAAAGATAGTACTTGATTGGATTCCAAGAAATATGAAAAGGCCAAAAGTAAAGATGGGAGAATAACATTAGGAAATGTGGCAGCTAGAGCAACATGGAGAGATGAGGCTTGCAATTAAAGTACGTACCTGAAAGTCAATGGTTTGAGCAAGGCTAAAAATTACAGGCATACCCCGCATTAACGTACGCAATGGGACCGGAGCATGTATGTCAAGTGAAAATGTACTTAAAGTGAAGCACTACCTTTTTCCCACTTATCGATGCATGTACTACTGAACTGCAATCTTCATATACATGCATAACTGATGTAAATAACACATTTGTAACAGGCTCTATAGTCTCCCCACTTGCGCACAGCTTCTGTACAGGTGGGGAGCTGGTATTGCTGTTCAGGACGTGCTGACAGGCGAATGCGCAAGCTACCTTTTGCCAATTGGGCGATATGTCCTTACTCGCATGTACTTAAAGTGAGTGTCCTTAAACCGGGGTATGTGTGTGTGTGTGTGTGTGTGTGTGTGTGTGTGTGTGTGTGTATATATAATTATATATTTATACAAGAGATGTTCAGAAAGTAGATTTTTATCATGGGCATAATACAGTAGGTTAAGTTTTATTCTAGGCATAATATAAAAAAAACAAAGCAAAACTTAAGATGTGATTGTAAACATTCTTGTTTTTGCAGGAGCCAGTTAACACACAGCAAGTTTGTCTAGAGAGCGTTATTACAATATGTTTACTTTATTTGTTACATTGCAGCTAATGAGAAAAGTATGCCTTAGTGGTACAATCGTCTTTCTTTTACTCTAGATTCATTCGCCTTTTCAAATGTTGTATACAAATACATGTAATGGCTGGCATTGGCTCATAATTTAGTTATGTTTTTTTTTTTTTTTTTAAATAAAACTTTCCTGCAGATGTTTCTTAAGCATATGAAAGAAAAAATATAAATGGTAATATTGATTTAATGCATATTCTTGTTTTCGCATCATTCTTGCATGGGGCATTCTTAGAAACCCTCTCTTAAAAACCAATCTGTGAACTTCCTGGACATCAAGCAACTCTGCTACCCCCAAATACTGAAGACTAAAGAGAAGCAGGCGAGCCTGAAGCAAGAAACATGAAAAGCCAGTTCAGACCTGGCAGAGTTTCTCACATACCCAGAACAGCTGCTTTGCTGCCAACAGGGAATTCCTCAAAGCTTCCTCGAGCAAAGAATTAATGACAAAAATGCTTCTGTGTCAGTAAAAGCATACCCGGGATCCCAGTAGAAGGAACAAAACAGCAGTGATGCTTGCTGCCAGTGGAAAACTACACCTGCCCGTACTAAAAGGATTAGGCAGCTAAAAGCACTAAGGCCACTTAGCAATGCATTACACCGAAATCACCAACGCAAACAAAACCTGCTGTTGTGTTAACATCTGCTAAATATACATAATAGTTCTACAAATATACTCCATAAAACCATACTACAAGGGAAAACAAATAAATAATCCCCACACGCCATGGCAAAATACTAGACATGCTTTTAATAAAAAATATATTGTGTATCGGATAAAGTAAACTTGCCATTAGCCCTTTCGGCGAGGCTCACTTTTAAACAAAATCCAGCGTCATAAGAATGATGAGAAAATGTCATTTTAATTAGCGCATTTATCCCCACACAAAAGAAAAATGAGAAAATGAAACAATGAAGTATATATTTATTTTTTAGTAAGCTTTATTTGGTGTCTTAAAGCAGTTGGTAAAATGTTACAAAAAACAAAAAGTTTATTAAAACAGCATGATCAAAAGACAAGGTAACTAGGACTTATACTTTTCTTTTTATCTTTAAATTCAACTGAACTAACAGTTTTACTGATCATTTAAAGCTGCAGTTCAAGCAATATCCTGCATGTGTGTTTTTTTTTTAATGAATCAGTTCTGTAGTAAGAAAAAATACTTTTAGCATTTTCTGTTTTTAAAAAAAGTCTACAATTTTCTTGTATTCTATTTTATTGTTTGTTCCTATAGCAACCATTTACATTCCCCAGATCTAAGGATGTCGCCAAACTTCGCCGATCAATAGACGGAGAACGAATTGACCGGCAGCTATGCAGTTCTTTAGGCAAGTAGAGATTGCCCACATGAAACTATTGAAGTAAAAAACAAAAAAAACATGGGAGCTTGAACTGCAGCTTTAAAATTAATTTGCAACAAGAAAAAAAACAGGATGCAAGTGGGTAGGAAAACACAAACCAAGGTGCTACAATTTTATTGCTTAAAATTAAAAAAAAAAAAATTATATATCAGGTCAACATATGAATGCAATACAGGTTAGAACATGAACCGAAATCTCAGGCCAAGAAACAGATATTTCTATAAAGAATATAATTTCTCCAAGTCTTGAATCAAAATAACTTGTTCCTAGTTCCCATTAATTCCAGGAAAAAGTGGTTTGGGGTTTAGTTCACCAGCAGATATTTTCTATTACTTTAGCAAGCGCATAAAAACGATTTAGACAGCAGTGCCTCTTTCCAAGTTCTGTTTGATCTCGGCTGTGTATTTGCCATAAAACCGCTCTGCCTTCTTGTTGAATTTTGCATTCCTCTCATTGATGTAGTCAATATCAGCATCGTCATTGTAAGCCCGTCTACGGCTATATTTTTCACGCTTTTCAATCCTGTAAAAGAAAGGTTGGGTAGAGAAATACGCAGTGGTAAAATCCCTCAAAATATTTTGGCCACCGGAACACTTCTGTTTTCAGACACACTGACATTTGAAATGCAATGGGATATTCTCCAATCAGAAAACAGTGAAAATCCCAAGTGGCCATGATGTTCTATCCAAAGTTTGAAGACCAAGTCAGCTTTGAGCCCGCATAGGAGACGACAAACCAAATAGTAGATGTGCTTCCACCTTTAAGAATATGTTAAAATTTGACTACAGAGATTGTTATAGTTACTCAATTTTCATACAAATCTCACTACAGTGCAATGCATTTTTCAACCATGTACTGTAACAAAAACGTATTTATAACTGGGCTGTTCAGCTACCTTTAATTCTAAATTATAAAAAGGTGAGCGTTAAAACTCAATGCGCGCCTATCGTAGCACTTGGATTAGACAAATCTAATATCATCCCATCTACTGTGAAAACACAAAAAAATAATTGTGAAAACTTCAGACTCACAGTTTCTGTGTTCTGCAGTTTTGTGGGTGCTTTTACTCCAAAAGGCAGCAAAACACAAGTCACATGTTGCCATAAAGCTCAAATCAAAGATGGTGATGCTGAGGAAAGCAACAAACACTAGAGCAGTGGTTTTTAACCTTTTTTTTGGTTAATGAACCCTATAATTATATTGTGAAATTCTGCAGAACCCCAACCCGTTGTAATCGCACACCTTAGATCAGATGCATTCTAAGAAACCCCAACCCTCCCTAATAGTGCATCTGAGATCAGATGTGTTGGAAATTCTTCTGAATTTGGTACAGTTTTTAAATTACCTGAAAAATGCAGGGAACCCTTTAGGGATGCCCGGGGAACCCTTGGGTTCTTAGGAGCCCGGTTGGAAGAAAAAAACAAAAAAAAAAACCACTGCTCTACGGGCTCACTTTTAAAGAAACTATATTTCTAATACTACATTTCAACTACATCCGCTACACTGATGGGAAAGGAAAAAATACTTTTAAATTAATGCATTTCTCTTGCATGCAACTTAGAAGATTTACATTCAGCACAGTAGGTAAATCGCTTTAGACAAAATGTCAGCATTATGCATGCCAAAACTACCCAATATAGGAAAAAGCACTTACTGTTTTTCAAGATCTGTAACCATTCTGTCAACACCATCTTTGGAAGGTACATGAGTCCCATGATAGAGACTGTCTGATGTTGGGTAGAAAGCCTCGGCACTATATTTGATTTTAAAGAATGGATAAATAAAATAATCTACTCATTAAAAAAATGGTTTTCCTTAAATATATTTCTGCAAACCTGAACTCTGAGAATCTGTTTTCCAGTGCCACTTAGTAGCAGTCAAGCGATTCCTAATTGTTATTTAATATAGTATGGCATACTAACTCTAGCTGCCCAAGTTAAGAAACAAAAGAGACACTTGTCCACATTCTCAAGTCCCAGCCCCCCTTTGCTACACCATAAAAACGGTGAGTACTCTTGTTTCTCCCCCTCCCCCCGATCCGGTCTTCTCCAGTGTTGTGGAATGGGGCTTAAGTCTGAGGCCCCCAGATTAAATTTTACTATAGTTTGTGTAACCCCAACATACATAAATATACAGATACACACAAAAACGTTATAGACCATCAGTGGAAGAAATTAAACAGCAGTTCACCATATGATCACTTACAAACCTATGTCTCTGGGGCTGGAAAGTTACAAACATGATCTTACTAAAAATGCATGTAGTATTGAAAAGTATATCAAAGTACTTGGGGCAAGTGATATATATCTTCCATAAACGCAATTCATCCATCAGTAGTATCAGGAGTGATGTTACTCACAAAGAACAAATACCACGGCACATAATGTTCACTTACTGCTGCTCTCTTTGTTGCTCATATGCTTCCATGTCTGGTTTAATTTGCTTAGTCAGCCTCTGGTACTGACGCAACTGGGCAGCTGCGTAATCTTGAAAACAAAATTGACAGAATGTGAAAATTATTACTAAAAACCACATTATACTTTGCAGATTAATATTAGTTAAATTACTATTTTTTAACACATTCAATGATTAGTTTATATCAGTAACATGAGTATTATGCTACAACTGATGTATTCATTTTAGTTGTCCTTGGAACCAAAACAACTCTAACACTAAAATCCTGGGCCAGCTGATAGCCAGCAACACCCTTTAGCAACGATCAGGTACACAGGATGTAAATTACAACATAAAATAATCTCTTGTATGTATAACAAAACAAACAAACAAACAAAATCAACACATGTTTATTATACCTGAGAAGCCTATGTCCGGATGTTTCCTCTTCTTCTTCCTCTCCCATCTCTCTGCATCTTCTGCACTTATTTCCAATAACTTGGCTCGCTGATAATCAACCCCGTTTTCTGCACATTCCTAACAGAGGACATAATTGGCATAGAAGACTTCATTAAACGAAATGATCAGAGAGGAATTAGTTGAAGTTCAATGACGAAGAAGCAAATGTTGTAGCAATACCTCCTCGATAAAAAAAATGTGTGTATAATATATGGGGTACACAAACCCCACCCCACGCTCTTGCCTGTTTTCATTATAGTAACTAGTTTAGGAAGGTATGGGGACGGTTATTTTGACAGACGAAGGTGGCGGGAGTGAAACAACGAAACTTCTGTTCTCTCATCTTACCTTTTTCTTTTCCTCCACTTTTACCTCCCATTCTAAACGCGCTTTTCGGGCCTCCCAGTTTGCTGGCAACTTCTGCCTTTTGTCTTCCTCTACCACCTCCTGGTGATTTAGTTTGCGAGATTCATTCTGTAAAACGCAAGACCAACAAAACCAATTCTTGTACATAAGGGGAAATGGATTTTCAAATGTTTTTGGGCTGTGTGTAAAAGCATCAGGTAACATAACTGCTTTCAATCACCTCTAATGTTATTGGTATGAGACTCTCTCTTGTCCTAATATATAATAATACCAGCCCACCTGCATAATACAATGCTTCTGGAGCGTGGTGTTTATTACTTTCATATTTGTTACAATCCATGCAACAGCAAAAAAACATTTACAGAAAAGGGTCCAGTCCCCTCTCTTGTTCATGATGGGCTACACTGTATTAAGAAAGGATAGTTTACATTCCTAATTGTAAATATGAAGTAACAAAGGGTATAAAGTATGTATAATAATTTATGAAAACACTAAACAAAAAGGTGTAGTTCATGGAATATTCTCTTGAAAAGAACGCTTACATGTATTAGCCCATTTCCCTTAACCCCTCGAGAGCTGCCTGACGTAGCATTTACTAACTAACAAGTTTCGCTGTGGTGCTGCACAACGTAACCATTACATCATAGGCAAAAGTAACGCCATATTAGGACATTCAAATCCTATAGGTTGACGTTCAACCAGGAAGTCCAAGTTCTATAGAATTTTGCATTTGTTTTTCTGGGCAACCATAGCAATACCCTTTCTACCATATCTGAATTATTGTACAGACCAAGTAAGCTTTAGATGCCCTCAAGCATCTAGCTAGACCTATTAATCTAAGACAGAGCTCAGCTCTTTCTCCCAACATAACATACAGAGGTACGAGATGTTATTGCACCCATTAACTCAATGCGTTGCGTTATTGAAACTAATGGTTTAAGAGACGTGTTATTTTGTGCGTTAACAGGGGTAAGAACATCTGTATAGCTTAATTATCCATCATTGCCCGTTTCAGACATATAGGGCCTTACTCTATTAACTCATGGGGAAAATCGTCCAAAAATGTCACGATCAGCCGCTTCGGCACAAACGAATCAGCCCCACACTGGTAAAAAGACAAAGACAGGGCGCACAATGTACATAGTGAAGCACAGTAAAAAAGATACATTTTACTACAAAATTAAAGGTTCTGCGTACATCAAGGATAATAAAAACAAGCAATGGGTTAGTGGGGTTACCACACAGAGGGAGGGCTGGAGTCACAGCTCTTCAACGGATAAGATGGGAGACACAGGATACCAGCAATCGTCATCCAGGACAGAAGCCTCCGTGGATCCTTGGGTCACGCTTCCCTCAGGGTAACCAGATGGTGGGGACCGATGGATAAGTCCCGTGAGAAGTCCCGTAGCGAGGCACAAATGCCTCCGTGAGTCCCACAGTTGCAGAGCACTGATAGCACGCCGCTCAGTCCCGTGGTGCGCCTGCTGATGACGTCACAGGATTCCCCTCTATTGCAAAGCGTATTGGAGTGTCCACAGCGGCGAATAGCACACAGGGCAGTGTGTAGCACACAAAATGGCAAGCGGTGATACAGGGGACAGGGAGGCACAGACCAAGAGTATACTTGGCTAAAATTTGGGTCAGACAGATGAGCATATAGACCTTCCAACACGTTTCGTAACTGAAAGTTACTTCTTCAGGGAACTTTCAGTTACGAAACGCGTTGGAAGGTCTATATGCTCATCTGTCTGACCCAAATTTTAGCCAAGTATACTCTTGGTCTGTGCCTCCCTGTCCCCTGTATCACCGCTTGCCGTTTTGTGTGCTACACGCCGCCCTGTGTGCTCTACGCCGCTGTGGACACTCCTCTACGCTTTGCAATGGAGGGGAATCCTGTGACGTCATCAGCAGGCGCACCACGGGACTGAGCGGCGTGCTATCAGTGCTCTGCAACTGTGGGACTCACGGAGGCATTTGTGCCTCGCTACGGGACTTCTCACGGGACTTATCCATCGGTCCCCACCATCTGGTTACCCTGAGGGAAGCGTGACCCAAGGATCCACGGAGGCTTCTGTCCTGGATGACGACTGCTGGTATCCTGTGTCTCCCATCTTATCCGTTGAAGAGCTGTGACTCCAGCCCTCCCTCCGTGTGGTAACCCCACTAACCCATTGCTTGTTTTTATTATCCTTGATGTACGCAGAACCTTTAATTTTTTAGTAAAATTTATCTTTTTTACTGTGCTTCACTATGTGCGTTGTGCGCCCTGTCTTTATGTCTTTTCTCCAGTTCTAGGGGTGTCGAGCCACCCCTCAAGAAAGGCTGCAGACGCTACTATAGTGACTTCCCTCACAAGGTCCAACTATTGTTTATTATCACATTGCACTGTATTTGATAGCACTGTTTGTAGAACCATGTTTTAGCTGCGCACTGATCCCCCCTTTTTTGTATACCATACTGGTAAAACATTAAAAACCAGTCCCTTTTGGTGTACTACAAATACATTATTGTCCTGATAAATGTTTAATTGCGGGTGAACTGGTACAGACTAAGCTCTTTGGGGCAGGGTCTCACATTGCATTATGTTGCACTTGCTGTATCCCCATTGTTTGTAATTTATTTACATTGTATTTTGTAAAGCGCTGCATACATTGTTGGCCCCATATAAATTAAAATTATACATACATGTCCTATTTGTGTGTATTGAGATTAAATGCGTGGAACAAATAAAGAAGATTTATACGACATATTTTAGCATTTATTTTGTACTTTTTTTAATTGAAGGTTTAGTAGAGTGCTCTAGGGCAGGGGTGCGCAAACTTTAAGGGGGCAGCGGTTACAGAGGCCCCGCACTCTTCCCCAAGGCATTTAAACTAAATGCCAGGGGATCGCGTGAGGTCTCGGCAACATCCCTCACCTTGTCTTCGGCGTCACCATGGCAAAGTGACGTCATTTGACGCCGAAGACAAAGTAAGGAGGGGGCGTGGGGGCGCAGCAGGGAAAATTTGCGCACCCCATCTCTAGGGACTTCTACTGTCTTGTGTATTTTTTGCTACATTTTTAGGAAGGGAAGCACCATACAAATTAATATGCGTTTATCAGCACCTTCATTGGAATGATCAAACCCAGAGGGACTCAACTCCAGTCTTCAAACCCTCCCCCCCTCAGCTCTTCAGGATATCCCAGCCTCAGCACAGGTGGCTCAATCAGTTTCTACTTCAGCACAAGTGGCTCAATCAGTTCCTGCTCAAGCACAGGTGGCTTCAACTGAGCCTACGATTAAGCCTATGATTAAGCCTATGATTAAGCCACTTCTCCTGAAGCAGGGTTCCTTAAAACCTGCAAACACTTAAGAAAAAGGGGGGTGGGGGGGAGGGGAAAGGGAAAAGTTGGCATTTGGACGTACTGAGGTCAGTGGTTACAGAGACCACCTGTCCACTACCCAGAGCACTGCTTTAACTTCTACATGATTTTAGCTCCGCGTTTGGAGCATAGACGTTTTCTAAAGTCCCAATAGGTCTACTTTTCATTACAGGAAGGCTGTTTAACTAACTCTGGGGTATACGTTTATATATATTGTTACACTGGTTCGTTGACATACCACAGCAATCACTGTGACAGGGAGACACCGCGTCAGGCATTACTAGTCTGTCCCTCTGTCCAGTTATGTATTTCTTTGTAAGCTACCAAGTTTGTGCAGCTATAGAGAGCTTCTATCCGGTTATATCGGCATTATGGGCTAACTAAGAGACACTCTGTTAGACATACCAAGTCTGTCATTCTGTCCAGTTACCTAGCTCTGAGATTGATATATTCAGTCTGGATGCATATGGTGCTTTTAAAGCACACTGCCATATATCTGCAAGGTCTACTGTATGTTACCTTTGAAGTCTATCCGGCATAAGACGTTGTCAACAGTGACACTCTGTCAAACAACAACTGTTTGATAATCTGTCCAGACTCGCAGCCTAAACAACACTCACCTACCTTGTAAGTGACTGTTTATCAGTCAAACACGGCCCAATATAGGTGCAGTATTCCATCTATGCATTTAGCTGTGGGCGGGATACGTGTTCATGTGATGTTTAACTGCACAGGAGCTACAATGTATAACTGTCTGTCTGACCATATATGTGGTTTATTTCAATGAACAGAAACACTAGGAGTTTTACGCTCCAACATAGATACTTACCGAATAAGGATCTAGATATTTACATCATAGTGCTCACTGATGCACTTACACTGCGCTGCGCTGCTTGTCCAGCGGGGGGCCCGAGATGTTATGAGTGTTACACATTGACACTCACTCATACATTTGGCCATAGACACTGTACCCCCACAGGGCAGCACGTATCGGGATTCTTTGTACAGCGGATCCTCACCATACCCTGCTTAGGTCACTTAGCAACCATTCTAAGTTTGGTGATTAGCTAACATTATATATATGTGCTTTTGCATTTTCAATTGATGGCTGTATAGTCCCACTCATACGTCACAGTGGGGCTCTATACCCCAGCCCACACCCACTTAATTTTAATTCGCACTTTAGATTCTAGGCTAGCCTCAGTTGAGGCGTAGGTTCACTTACCTGTATTTTAATTTTGAGGTATCTCCCAATAAAGGTTATTTAAAAGAATTCATCATTACATTACTATATTAGATTCCTTCCGGTGTTATCAGTGGATTAGCCTTATCTGCATGCTCTCATTATAGGGGTTTCTTTTTCTTTTGTTGTTCCTTAAAACCTGACCTGTTTTTTTGCGGGGGAGGCTTGAGGACTGGAGTGGAGAGCCCCTGCTCTAACATGCCTGGGTATCAGTGGTCCCTTTTGTATTTTACTCCAAGACGTAAATTCTCCAACGTTTAGATGCAGATTAACTTTCAGCTCATTTTGGATAGTGGAGGAACGTCTCTTGTTAAATGTCTAAAGACAACTTGCAAATTCCAAATAAGACCTTAACTGAATCCTCCTAAAAGATGGCAATCCATCTCGTAACTCCAACACTGTTTCTTTTTTTAACGTCTTTGACAATGTTCTAGGAGCAATGCCGGGTTTAAAAAAGAGTGTAAATGGTGACAATTTAAAGAATAAAAGAAACAAAGAACAGTGCTTCAACCCATGTGCTTCAAGTTCGCACCCCTCTATCCCAGGGAGGTTATGCCAATAAATAAACTTGAACCACGTGGGCTGTTAAATAACAGATTCTTAATATATGGGACCTCTCTCTTACCCTTTTCATGTGAAGTTCTCTAAACTTCCTCAATCTGTCTTCTCTTTTTTGTGCAGACAAATCCTCCGCAGATGTAGAAGACTCTTCCTCCGAGGACACCTGCAAAGATGCAACACAAATATTAAAATATTGTAACCCTTATACAACAGTGGGGGCTTGCAATGTGCTGTTGGCTTGTGGCAGTGAAAGAGTTAGGATACATTCCTCTCTTCAGAACACACATACTGTACCAAAGGCTTTTCATACTGTACAGTACTTTGACAGTGATCCTGTCCTGCCACAGAACATACCCATGTACACATGTAGGCCTCGCACCACTTTTTATATGTCAACTCTTTCCTTTCATTATAAAGATTATGTGAAAACACACCTATTTTACATATTTTTAATGGCAGAGAAAAAAACGTTTATTAGTTTTGGTTTATTTTCTGTGGTCTACTACAGTTTTCTTTCAAAAAGTAGACATATACCCTTGCCTTAACAAGCAGCCATCACCAGTTGATATACACACACACACACACACACACACACACACACACACACACACACACACACACGGAGATTTACCAGCCCCCAATATAAGTTCTCACCACAATCCTGCATTAACAGCCATTAAAGTTAATAGGTAGTTAAATTGTATGGGAGTTTAGGGAATTGCAGCAATTGTGGTACAAACTGTAGAAAATATGAAAAAGTTGATGCAGGACCACTAACGTTTTACAACCAGAACCCGAGGATCAGAATTTATTCACCTCTGACATACTAGCCAATGATAACAGCCATGTCAACAGGTAAGGAAATCATTTGAAAGTAGCAATGCAAAATATTATTTTAGCTTACACTGACCAACCTGGTTGAAAAATTTGGGGTGTAATATTGCCATGGGAAGTAGGGGTTCAGTCACATTACTAAAATACAGGTGTTTTTGAAACTCAACGCTCCTCAGTCGTCTTTGTTCATATTGTAACCTGCGCTAGGATAAAAGCAGTTGAATATTTTCTAATGCACCGGGGGCAAAGCCAGCGCAGTCATGATTTAAAAAAAAACCCAGGTTCAGCTAACAGGAATACAGAGGAATGCAGCGTATTCCTCCTGCACATGCTCCTCCGACAGCAAAGTCAAAGTATTTAATTTTTATACTTTTTTAAACTTTTTTTGCAACATTATTTTCTTAATCAAAACAAACTAAACAAAAACAATGATTGGTTAAAATGACGACGACACACTATTAGTTATCCGAGTATATTCTCCCTTGCATACCATCCTCCCCCATTGTATTGTATGTCTTTATTTATATAGTGCCATTAATGTACATAGCGCTTCACAGCAGTAATACATGTGGTAATCCAATAAATAACAGATAATATAAATAACAGATCATGGGAATAAGTGCTTTAGACATTAAGGAAGAGGAGTCCCTGCTCCGAGGAGCTTACAGTCTAATTGGTAGGTAGGGAGAACGTACAGAGACAGTAGGAGGGAGTTCTAGTAAGTGCGTCTGCAGGGGGCCAAGCTTTATGTATCATGTGTTCAGAATATCCACAGTGCTATTCATATGCTTCTTTAAGCAAGTGTGTCTTAAGGTGGGTCTTAAAGGTGGATAGAGAGGGTGCTAGTCAGGTACTGAGGGGAAGGGCATTCCAGAGGTGTGGGGCAGTCAGTGAAAAAGGTTTAAGGCGGGAGAGGGCTTTAGATACAAAGGGGGTAGAAAGAAGACATCCTTGAGAAGAACGCAAGAGTCTGGATGGTGCATAGCGAGAAATTAGGGCTGAGATGTAAGGAGGGGCAGAAGAGTGTAAAGCTTTAAAAGTGAGGAGAAGAATGGAGTGTGAGATGCGGGATTTGATCGGAAGCCAGGAGAGGGATTTCACCCTCCCACCCATCCCCCCCTCATACCTTCCCCCCCCCCATCCCCCCTCATACCTTCACCCCCCCACCCCCCTCATACCTTCACCCCCCCACCCCCCCTCATACCTTCACCCCCCCCATACCTCCCATACCTTCATCCCCCCCCCCATACCTCCCATACCTTCATCCCCCCCCCCATACCTTCATCCCCCCCATACCTTCATCCCCCCCCCCATACCTTCATCCCCCCCCCCCATACCTTCATCCCCCCCCCCCATACCTTCATCCCCCCCCCCCATACCTTCATTCCCCCCCCCATACCTTCATCCCCCCCCCCCATACCTTCATCCCCCCCCCATACCTTCATCCCCCCCCCCATACCTTCATCCCCCCCCCCATACCTTCATCCCCCCACCCATACCTTCACCACCCCCCCATACCTTCACCACCCCCCCTCATACCTTCACCACCCCCCCTCATACCTTCACCACCCCCCCTCATACCTTCACCACCCCCCATACATTCCCACTCATCCCAGCCCTCCTGTATCACCTCTTCATCCTCCTCCTCCGCTCCTCTCATTTCTCGAGCTTCAGTCGCCATCTTTGCCAGTAAACACTTCCGCCCTCACTACCCGGAGCTGCTTTCTTGTGACGTCATTACGGACGCACACCACAGCAAACAGGGGGCGGTGCGAAGTGTCATCACGTTTCGTCACTCCAATCACGTCATGAGGCTCCGCCCACGGGAGAGCAGGCAGGCAGGGGGCAGCTGAGCTACCTTGCGTGCCGCCGTCTCCTAGCAACGTGTAAAGCTAAGATGGCGTCCGTGGTGAGTAGAGAAGGGGAGAGATGTGAGACAGGCACATTGATAAGGGCAGTAAGAGTAAGACCCACCGGTTACCAGTACTGCCAATCCGACTCCGGGGTTTCACAGTGTGTTTCCTAATCCATTGTTGTCGTTTTATTGGAAATGTTGACCTGAAAAGCCCACGATGCAGGAGGCAGGACTGAGTTGCCGTTACATTACATTATAAGTGATGTGGTGCACCTGGAATACACAGTTCTTCATTACTTAGCAGGTTCTCTCCTCCCCCCTTTATCTCCCCCCCCTTTACCCCACCTTATCTCCCCCCCCCCTTTACCCCACCTTTCCCCCCCTCTTTTTCCCCTTCCACTCCCTCTGTCCCCATCCCTCCCTCTCCCCCACTCTGTCCCCCTCCCTCCCTCTCCCCCACCCTGTCCCCCTCCCTCTCCCCCACCCTGTCCCCCTCCCTCCCTCTCCCCCACCCTGTCCCCCTTCCTCTCCCCCACCCTGTCCCCCTTCCTCTCCCCCACCCTGTCCCCCTCCCTCTCCCCCACCCTGTCCCCCTCCCTCTCCCCCACCCTGTCGCCCTCCCTCTCCCCCACCCTGTCCCCCTCCCTCTCCCTCACTCTGTCCCCCTCCCTCTCCCCACTCTGTCCCCCTCCCTCTCCCCCACTCTGTCCCCCTCCCTCTCCCTCCGCCCACTCTGTCCCTCTCCTTCCCCCCACTCTGTCCCTCTCCCTCCCCCCACTATGTCCCCCTCCCTCTCCCTCACTCTGTCCCCTTCCCTCTCCCCCACTCTGTCCCCCTCCCTCTCCCCCACTCTGTCCCCCTCCCTCTCCCCCACTCTGTCCCCCTCCCTCCCCCCACTCTGTCCCTCTCCCTCCCCCCACTTTGTCCCTCTCCCTCCCCCCACTATGTCCCCCTCCCTCCCCCCGCTCTGTTCCCTACCTCCCCCCACTCTGTCCCCCTCCCTGTCCCCCTCTGTCTCCCTCGCTGTCCCCCTCCCTCCTCCCCACTCTTTCCCCCTCCCCCCACTCTGTCCCCCTCCCCCACTCTGTCCTGTCCCCCCACTCTATCCCCCCTCCCCCAACCCTGTCCCCCCTCCACACTCTCCCCCCTTCCCCCCACTCTGTCCCCCTCCCCCATTCTGTCCCCTCCCCCCAACTCTGTCCCTTCCCCCCACTCTATCCCCCCACTCTATCCCCCCTTACCCTGTCCCCCCACCCCACCCTGTCCCCCCCTTCCCCCTCCCCCTCCTGTCCCCCCTCCCCCACCCTGCCCCCCCACTCTGTCCCCCCTCCCCCCCACCCTGTCCCCCTCCCCCCCACCCTGTCCCCCCTCCCCCCACCCTGTCCCCCCTCCCCCCACTCTGTCCCCCCTCCCCCCACTCTGTCCCCCCTCCCCCACTCTGTCCCCCCTCCCCCCACTCGGTCCCCCCTCCCCCCACTCTATCCCCCTTCCCCCCCATTCTGTCCCCCCTCCCCCCACTCTGTCCTCCCCGTCCCCCCCACTCTGTCCTCCCCGTCCCCCCACTCTGTCCTCCCCGTTCCCCCCACTCTGTCCTCCCCATCCCCCTCACTCTGTCCTCCCTCCCTTCACTCTGTCCTCCCCGTCCCCCCACTCTGTCTTCCCCGTCCCTCCCACTCGGTCCCCCCTCCCGCCCACTCGGTCCCCCCTCCCCCCACCCTGTCCCCCCTCCTCCCCACCCTGTCCTCCCTCCCCCCCACTCTGTCCTCCCCGTCCCCCCCCACTCTGTCCTCCCTGTCCCCCCCACTCTGTCCTCCCCCTCCCCCACTCTGTCCTCCCCCACTCTGTCCTCCCCCTCCCCCCACTCTGTCCTCTCCCTCCCCCCCACTCTGTCCTCTCCCTCCCCCCACTCTGTCCTCTCCCTCCCCCACTCTGTCCCCCCTCCCCCCACTCTGTCCCCCTCCCCCCCACTCTGTCCTCCCCGTCCCCCCACTCTGTCCTCCCCGTCCCCCCACTCTGTCCTCCCCGTCCCCCCCACTCTGTCCTCCCCCTCCCCCCACTCTGTCCTCCCCCTCCCCCCACTCTGTCCTCTCCCTCTCCCCACTCTGTCCTCTCCCTCTCCCCACTCTGTCCTCTCCCTCCCCCCACTCTGTCCTCTCCCTCCCCCACTCTGTCCTCCCCCTCCCCCCCACTGTCCTCCCCCTCCCCCCCACTCTGTCCCCCCCCACCCTGCCCCCCCTCCCCCCACTCTGTCCCCCCCTCCCCCCACTCTGTCCCCCCACTCTGTCCCCTCCCCCCCACTCTGTCCCCCCTCCCCCCTCTGTCCCTCCCTCCCCCTCTGTCCCCCTTTCCCCCCCTCTGTCCCCCCCTCCCCCCACTCTATCACCCCCTCCCCCCACTCTGTCCCCCCCTCCCCCCACTCTGTCCCCCCCTCCCCCCACTCTGTTCCCCCCCTCCCCCCACTCTGTCCCCCCCTCCCCCCACTCTGTCCCCCCTCCCTCCACTCTGTCCCCCCTCCCCCCACTCTCCCCTCCTCCCCACTCTGTCCTCCCCGTCCCCCCACACTGTCCTCCCTGTCCCCCCCCACTCTGTCCTCCCTGTCCCCCCCCACTCTGTCCTCCCCGTCCCCCCACTCTGTCCTCCCCGTCCCCCCACTCCGTCCTCCCCGTCCCCCTCACTCTGTCCTCCCTCCCTTCACTCTGTCCTCCCCGTCCCCCCCCCTTCACTCTGTCCTCCCCGTCCCCCCACTCTGTCTTCCCCGTCCCCCCACTCTGTCTTCCCCGTCCCTCCCACTCGGTCCCCCCTCCCACCCACTCGGTCCCCCCTCCCACCCACTCGGTCTCCCCTCCCACCCACTCGGTCCCCCCTCCCCCCCACCCTGTCCCCCCTCCTCCCCCCACCCTGTTCCCCCTCCTCCCCACCCTGTCCCCCCTCCCCCCCACTCTGTCCCCCTCCCCCCCACTCTGTCCTCCCCGTCCCCCCACTCTGTCCTCCCCGTCCCCCCCCACTCTGTCCTCCCCCTCCCCACTCTGTCCTCCCCCACTCTGTCCTCCCCCACTCTGTCCTCCCCCTCCCCCCACTCTGTCCTCTCCCTCCCCCCACTCTGTCCTCTCCCTCCCCCACTCTGTCCCCCCTCCCCCCACTCTGTCCCCCTCCCCCCCCACTCTGTCCTCCCCGTCCCCCCACTCTGTCCTCCCCGTCCCCCCCACTCTGTCCTCCCCGTCCCCCCCACTCTGTCCTCCCCCTCCCCTCACTCTGTCCTCCCCCTCCCCCACTCTGTCCTCTCCCTCCCCCACTCTGTCCTCTCCCTCCCCCACTCTGTCCTCCCCCTCCCCCCCACTGTCCTCCCCCTCCCCCCACTCTGTCCCCCCCCTCCCCCCACTCTGTCCCCCCCCTCCCCCCCACTCTGTCCCCCCCCTCCCCCCACTCTGTCCTCCCCCTCCCCCCACTCTGTCCCCCCTCCCCCCACTCTGTCCCCCCCTCCCCTCACTCTGTCCCCCCTCCCCCCACTCTGTCCCCCAGTCCCCCCACTCTGTCCCCCCACTCTGTCCCCCCTCACCCCCACTCTGTCCCCTCCCCCCCACTCTGTCCCCCCTCCCCCCTCTGTCCCTCCCTCCCCCCTCTGTCCCCCCCTCCCCCCTCTGTCCCCCTCTCCCCCTTCTGTCCCCCCCTCCCCCCTCTGTCCCACCCTCCCCCCACTCTGTCCCGCCCTCCCCCCACTCTGTCCCCCCTCCCCCACTCTGTCCCCCCCTCCCCCCACTCTGTCTCCCCCTCCCCCCTCTCTGTCCCGCCCCTTCCCCCACTCTGTCCCGCCCCTCCCCCCACTCTGTTCCCCCCCTCCCCCCACTCTGTCCCCCCTCCCCCCACTCTCCCCTCCCCCCCACTCTCCCCTCTGTCCCCCCAACTCTCCCCTCCCCTCTCTTTCCCCCCTCTCTTTCCTCCCTCTCTTTCCCCTCTCCCCCTCTCCCCTCTGTTTCCCCTCCCCCTCTCTTTCCCCTCCCCCCTCTCTTTCCCCTCCCCCCTCTCTTTCCCCTCCCCCTCTCTTTCCCCTCCCCTCTCTTTCCCCTCCCCCCCTCTCTTTCCCCTCCCCCCCTCTCTTTCCCCTCCTCCCCCCTCTCTTTCCCCTCCCCCTCTCTTTCCCCTCCTCCCTCTCTTTCCCCTCCTCCCCCCTCTCTTTCCCCTCCCCCCTCTCTTTCCCCTCCCCCCTCTCTTTCCCCTCCTCCCCCCTCTCTTTCCCCTCCCCCCTCTCTTTCCCCTCCCCCCTCTCTTTCCCCTCCTCCCCCCTCTCTTTCCCCTCCTCCCCCCTCTCTTTCCCCTCCCCCCTCTCTTTCCCCTCCCCCCTCTCTTTCCCTCCCCCTCTCTTTCCCCTCCCCCTCTCTTTCCCCTCCCCCCTCTATTTCCCCTCCCCCTCTCTTTCCCCTCCCCCCTCTCTTTCCCCTCCCCCCTCTCTTTCCCCTCCCCCTCTCTTTCCCCTCCCCCCTCTCTTTCCCCTCCCCCCTCTCTTTCCCCTCCTCCCCCCTCTCTTTCCCCTCCCCCCTCTCTTTCCCCTCCCCCCTCTCTTTCCCCTCCTCCCCCCTCTCTTTCCCCTCCCCCCTCTCTTTCCCCTCCTCCCCCCTCCCCCTCTCTTTCCCCTCCCCCCTCTCTTTCCCCTCCCCCCCTCTCTTTCCCCTCCCCCCTCTCTTTCCCCTCCTCCCCCCTCTCTTTCCCCTCCTCCCCCCTCTCTTTCCCCTCCCCCCCCCCTCTCTTGCCCCTCCCCCCCCCTCTCTTTCCCCTCCCCCCCTCTCTTTCCCCTCCCCCCCTCTCTTTCCCCTCCCCCCTCTCTTTCCCCTCCCACACCCCTCCTAGTAAAGCGATATGCAAATACTTATATTTTCACAATCTTTACATTTAAATGCTTAAATTGCCTAGTTTTAACATGCAGGTACAGGAAGGCCCCGCTTCTCGGTGCTTCGTTATCCGGCGTTCCGCTTATCCGGCGGCGCCAAGAAGGGGGCCGCCATCTTTAAGCCGCAGTTGCGCAGAATGGGCGGGTGGAAATTTCTCTCCCACTAAAACGTTGTTAAATTTCTTTATTAGTTGAGGTACTAGTATGTGAGCTAGTTTTTTATAATACAGCTTAACCCCGTTATAACGTGATCCGTTACAACGCAAATCCGCTTATAGCGCGATGAAAGCGCGGCTCCCAATTTTCTTATTTAAGAATACTTTAAACACGATTATTGGTATCTTAAATACTTTATTGTACAATGCATACAATTGTACATTATTTCTAACGTGATCCGCTTATAGCGCGATGTGATTCTTTGGACCCCAAGCACAGCGTTATAAGGGGGTTGAGCTGTATACAGGCATACCCCGCATTAACGTACGCAATGGGACCGGAGCATGTATGTAAAGCGAAAATGTACTTAAAGTGAAGCACTCCCTTTTCCCACTTATCGATGCATGTACTGTACTGCAATCGTTATATACGTGCATAACTGATGTAAATAACACATGTGTAACAGACTCTATAGTCTCCCCGCTTGCATACAGCTTCGGTACAGGTAGGGAGCCGGTATTGCTGTTCAGAACGTGATGACAGGCGCATGTGTGAGCTGCCGTTTGCCTATTGGGCGATATGTACTTACTCGCGAGTGTACTTAAAGTGAGTGTACTTAAAGCGGGGTATGCCTGTATATTGGACAGGCTGTCTGGGCCTGGGGCCTTCGTGGTTTTTAGACCTTTTATTGTTTCTGAAACTTCTTTCGATGTTATTGACTGGGATATTGTTTTTATGTCTTGTGAGTTTA